>NC_090188.1:45035126-45047626 GCF_024679245.1 Pseudorasbora parva
ATATTGTGATAAAAGTTAATTATTTTTCATAATGTAATGATAAAAATTTAAGTTTCATATATTTTAGATTCATGGCACACTAACTGAAATATTTCAGGTCTTTAATTGTTTTAACTCTTTAGAACCTGAAGCTAAAAAGGGGCGTTTTCACATATTTTGTTATTTTTGACTGTAAAATTATAACCATAGAACGTGCTATCCTCAAGTGCAAGGTGTTCTTTTTTTCAGAAGAGAATTGGCTTTCAATAAATGACCCTCACTGTATGTGGTAAGTTTGAAAATAGATTTTAAATAGGCCAAAAATGCAAAAACAGGAATACATTTTACTGCTTTTTATTGAGAAAAAATTCAGAAACCCACTGAACGAAATAATCTAACACTTTAAACTTGAAGAATAAACTATAATACATATATACAAGTCTTTTTGTGACACTGGGTGGCAGAGTTTTCACTCAGGAGCCTTTTCCTTTACCCCACGGCTCCTCTGAGGTGGTGTTGTGGAGGCCCGTTTGCTTCTGTATAAGCCACACTGGGAAAAAAACAAAACAAGCTTGTATTACAAACTCACAATATATTTATAAATGTATTTTCTATTATAAAATAATACATTAGTTAAAGCAAAATTGTAAAACACAAACAAACAAACACTTGAAGTTATAAATACAACCAAATAACAATGAAGTAATATTACAAAATAATTACTTACACACTAGCCAACACATTCATGTACACATATGTATCTGTTTACCCCGAGGTTTATCCCGGATCTGGGCCCTGTCCGGATCGGAGGGTGGACCTGCCTGGACATGACCAGCTCATCCTGGAGTGTCTGCTGAGCCGTGTCAAATGGTGTCTCCTCCGAATTTGCCTCACTGGCACGACATGCTCAAAACCCGTCTCCGGCGCAATAATTCCGATCTTTCATGTATTCATACTCTTGTGTAATCGACGCCCCATCCTAAATAAATCCGTCTCTTCCGTGATACCCTGAAATTTTGAATATTCCAATCTAATATGATTTCTGACCTGTAAGGTTGCCAGAATAATAATCTTACACGGTGTGTTAATAGGCCAGAGGAGAACTGGCACCCCGACTGAGTCTGGTTTCTCCCAAGGTTTATTTTTCTCCATCACGCCCTGATGGAGTTTCGGTTCCTTGCCACTGTCGCCTTTGGCTTGGCTTGCTCAGTTGGGGACACTAAAATTATGATTAAAGTTATTCAACTTATTATACAAATAAAATGTATGAATTAGGCTTTATTTAATTCTATAAACTATAATACTGATCTGCCAACATTGTCTCTCTATGATAAATTAAAATAAGCTGATAACATCACTGTTTTCTCCAGAACGACTGTACAGCCAAATCTAATTCTGCTGCAGTATTGTCCTGTTTAACACTGTGAAGCTGCTCTGACACAATCGTGATTGTAAAAGCGCTATATAAATAAAGCTGATTGATTGATTGATTGATTGATATCACACACATGTTAATACAACCCTAAATCAGAAAAAGTTGGGACAGTTTGGAAAACGCAAATAAAAAAAGAAAGTAGTGATTTCTAAATTTACTTTGACTTGTATTTCATTGCAGACAATATGAACACAAAATATTTCATGTTTTGTCTGGTCAACTTCATGTCATTTGTAAATATGCATCCTTTCCTGTCATTCAGACCTGCAACACATTTAAAAAAAAGTTGGGACAGGAGCAATTTAGGGCTAGTAATGAGGTAAAAGGGTTAGTGATTTGAAACAGGTGATGTCAACAGTTGATTGAAATTATGATTTGGTACAAATGCAGCATCCAAGAAAGATCTAATCCTTTAGGAGCAAAGATGGGCCGAGGATCGCCAGTTTGCCAACAAATACGTGAGAAAATTATTGAAATGTTTAAAAACAATGTTCCTCAAAGAAAGATAGGAAGAGATTTGGATATTTCACATTCAACAGTGCATAACATAATTACAAAATTCAAGGAATCTGGAGGAATTTCAGTGCGTAAAGGACAAGGCCGCAGGCCTAAGCTGAACAACCGTGATCTCCGATCCCTCAGGCGGCACTGCATCAAGAATCGTCATTCATCTAGAAGCGATATCACCACATGGGCTCAGGACTACTTTGGCAAACCTTTGTCAAGTACCACAATACGTAGTTACATCCACAAATGCCAGCTAAAACTGTACTGTGCCAAAAGGAAGCCTTATGTTAACAGTGTCCAGAAGCGCCGTCGACTTCTCTGGGCTCGGAGGCATCTGGGATGGACCATCACACAGTGGAAATGTGTACTGTGGTCAGATGAATCAGTATTTCAGGTATTTTTTGGGAGGAATGGATGCCGTGTGCTCCGGACCAAAGAAGAAAAGGATCATCCAGACTGTTACCAGCAACAAGTCCAAAAGCCAGGGTCTGTCATGGGATGGGGTTGTGTCAGTGCCCTTGGCAAAGGTAACTTGCACTTCTGTGAAGGCACCATTAATGCTGAAAAGTACATAGAGATTTTGGAGCATAATATGCTGCCTTCAAGAAGATATCTTTTCCAGGGACGTCCATTCATATTTCAACAAGACAATGCAAAACCACATTCTGCACACATTACAAAGTCCTGGCTGTGGAGGAAGAGGGTACGGGTACTTGACTGGCCTTCCTGCAGTCCCGACCGGTCTCTAATAGAGAATGTGTGGCGCATTTTGAAGCGCAAAATGCGACAACGAAGACCCCGTACTGTTGCCCACCTTAAGACTTGTTTGCAGGAAGAATGGGACAAAATTACACCTGAAACAGTTCATCACTTGGTGTCTTCAGTCCCTAAACGTCTTTTAAGTGTTGTGAAAAGGAATGGCAACATTACAAAGTGGTAAATGCTTTACTGTCCCAACTTTTTTTGAAATGTGTTGCAGGTCTGAATGACAGGAAAGGATGCATATTTACAAATGACATGAAGTTGACCGGACAAAACATGA
Source organism: Pseudorasbora parva (assembly GCF_024679245.1). Taxonomy (NCBI): domain Eukaryota; kingdom Metazoa; phylum Chordata; class Actinopteri; order Cypriniformes; family Gobionidae; genus Pseudorasbora; species Pseudorasbora parva. The sequence goes on from NC_090188.1 coordinate 45,038,090, forward strand.
TATATTTTGTGTTCATATTGCCTGCAATGAAATACAAGTCAAAGTTATTTTAGAAATCACTTCTTTTTTATTTTATTTGCACATTCCATACTGTCCCAACTTTTTCTGATTTGGGTTGTACATGAATGGATGCACATGCATGCAAACACATGAACACATTAATGACATGCAAACACATGAACACATGAATGACATGCAAACACATGAACACATGAATGACATGCAAACACATTGTAAACTCCACCTGTTTGGCCCAAGGAAGGAATCCAACAGCTGGTCGAAGGAATCCTGCGTGTTCGTCTTTTCGGGCGCTTCTATAAAGGACACTGTAATTTATTAAAGTGTGAAGATCCAATTTTAAATCTGACTCCATGTTTTAATTTAATCTGACTCTAATTGTATGTAGTTTCCTTGAGTTTGTTACATTTATAAATTACGGCTGATCGTATGATTAGTTGTGATTTAATTTAGATCTTTGATCTCTCTGAGTATCTCTACTTCTCACTATCTTCGTTCATCAAGGGACCCGATATCTCTTAGAGATATGTTTCGCGAATTACATTCTCAAACACAGACGAGCCGGTTCTGATATTAGTCAGAGGATTGCAGAGTGAATATTTTACCTTTAAGTGGTTGCGCCTGCTTACTTATCTTAAAGCGTAATGGGAATAATAATCACAGGGACTACAACTTGCTAATACAGTGAAAGTCAGAAATCAGATTATCGCTAATGTGGTGCTCCATGCTCCCAGCATTGCGTCCTGCTGTTTGATCTATCCCGAGACAACGTTTGCGGAAATACCAGACTCCGTTTGATCGTACTAAAAGAAGCGGCCTTAGAATAATACAAGATTAATCAAAGTAAATGTTTATTTAGCCAGGCAAAATCATCAAAATATAGTCAAATTAAAAGACAATGATACACAACTGATCAGCATACAATGTTACTCAAGTATAAAATAGTATATACATAGTTTCAAAGAGTCATCATTTACCTGGCTTCTAGAAACACACGGGAACAGTGTGGGAAGTTCTGATTACAGATGCTTCCTTGAGCGGTTTGCTCCTTTCCCTTAAATACTCCCCCAGATCAAAGAACAATAAACATTTAGCACCCAAATATTTATGCAGATCTTGGTTCTTTTCTCAGACCCAAATGGTCCCACCTATCCTGACAGCAAATGTTTATCAAAAGATCTTTATGAGCATCTCCTACACCAGAGGAACAAACCCGCTTGTCCTTCTTTTACGACCTGTTTTTCTAGAGCTGGAAAGTCACCAGTTCCCCTGATGTGAGAATGAAACCTGTTTACCAATCACACCAAAAGTCTTTGTATTGACCATACAGAAACAGCTTGTGGCAGTATCTGTGATATTTGCATGTGACCCAGAGGGTGAGAGGGTCATATCTCGGCAGGGGTGAGGAAATAGGATTGGGCCAGATGCAGTCTTGTTTACTCTTGCATTCAGATAGTAAAGTTTTATTGTCTTTATTGTCTTTATTGCAGCTTTAATCCCTTTAGTTTGTTCTCAGGTGAAATCCATTCTTACAACATGAACGACATGCAAACACATGAAGACATGAATGACATGCAAACACATGAAAACATGAATGACATGCAAACACATGAACACATGAATGACATGCAAACACATGAACACATGAATGACATGCAAACACATGAACGACATGCAAACACATGAAGACATGAATGACATGCAAACACATGAAAACTTGAATGACATGCAAACACATGAACACATGAATGACATGCAAACACATGAACACATGAATGACATGCAAACACATGAACACATGAATGACATGCAAACACATGAATGACATGCAAACACATGAACACATGAATGACATGCAAACACATGAACACATGCAAACACATGAATGTAGTGCATGTAAACACATGAACGGACACATGCAACGCATATGCGCGTGCAGACACACACACTATGATGCATGAAACAGTGGTATTTTGAACTAAAACATTGAATCTATGCCTATTTCACCGACATTTTTCACAGTTTCAGCATAGAAGAGACAATCATCACTCACCAATCCATGTCTAGATCAAGGATAGCATGTGGTCAGACTGAGGTCAGGTGATGAGCTGGCTCTGGTGTGTTTGTGGTCAGTCTGAGGTCAGGTGACGAGCTGGCTCTGGTTTGTTTGTGGTCAGTCTGAGGTCAGGTGATGAGCTGGCTCTGGTGTGTTTGTGGTCAGTCTGAGGTCAGGTGATGAGCTGGCTCTGGTGTGTTTGTGGTCAGACTGAGGTCAGGTGATGAGCTGGCTCTGGTGTGTTTGTGGTCAGACTGAGGTCAGGTGATGAGCTGGCTCTGGTGTGTTTGTTGTCAGTCTGAGGTCAGGTGATGAGCTGGCTCTGGTGTGTTTGTGGTCAGACTGAGGTCAGGTGATGAGCTGGCTCTGGTGTGTTTGTGGTCAGACTGAGGTCAGGTGATGAGCTGGCTCTGGTGTGTTTGTTGTCAGTCTGAGATCAGGTGATGAGCTGGCTCTGGTGTGTTTGTGGTCAGACTGAGGTCAGGTGATGAGCTGGCTCTGGTGTGCTTGTGGTCAGACTGAGGTCAGGTGTTGAGCTGGCTCTGGTGTGTTTGTGGTCAGTCTGAGGTCAGGTGATGAGCTGGCTCTGGTGTGTTTGTGGTCAGTCTGAGGTCAGGTGATGAGCTGGCTCTGGTGTGTTTGTGGTCAGACTGAGGTCAGGTGTTGAGCTGGCTCTGGTGTGTTTGTGGTCAGTCTGAGGTCAGGTGATGAGCTGGCTCTGGTGTGTTTGTGGTCAGTCTGAGGTCAGGTGATGAGCTGGCTCTGGTGTGTTTGTGGTCAGACTGAGGTCAGGTGATGAGCTGGCTCTGGTGTGTTTGTGTTCAGACTGAGGTCAGGTGTTGAGCTGGCTCTGGTGTGTTTGTGGTCAGTCTGAGGTCAGGTGATGAGCTGGCTCTGGTGTGTTTGTGGTCAGACTGAGGTCAGGTGATGAGCTGGCTCTGGTGTGTTTGTGGTCAGACTGAGGTCAGGTGATGAGCTGGCTCTGGTGTGTTTGTGGTCAGACTGAGGTCAGGTGTTGAGCTGGCTCTGGTGTGTTTGTGGTCAGTCTGAGGTCAGGTGATGAGCTGGCTCTGGTGTGTTTGTGGTCAGTCTGAGATCAGGTGATGAGCTGGCTCTGGTGTGTTTGTGGTCAGACTGAGGTCAGGTGATGAGCTGGCTCTGGTGTGTTTGTGGTCAGACTGAGGTCAGGTGATGAGCTGGCTCTGGTGTGTTTGTGGTCAGACTGAGGTCAGGTGATGAGCTGGCTCTGGTGTGTTTGTGGTCAGACTGAGGTCAGGTGTTGAGCTGGCTCTGGTGTGTTTGTGGTCAGTCTGAGGTCAGGTGATGAGCTGGCTCTGGTGTGTTTGTGGTCAGTCTGAGATCAGGTGATGAGCTGGCTCTGGTGTGTTTGTGGTCAGACTGAGGTCAGGTGATGAGCTGGCTCTGGTGTGTTTGTGGTCAGACTGAGGTCAGGTGATGAGCTGGCTCTGGTGTGTTTGTGGTCAGACTGAGATCAGGTGATGAGCTGGCTCTGGTGTGTTTGTGGTCAGTCTGAGGTCAGGTGATGAGCTGACTCTGGTGTGTTTGTGGTCAGACTGAGATCAGGTGATGAGCTGGCTCTGGTGTGTTTGTGGTCAGACTGAGGTCAGGTGTTGAGCTGGCTCTGGTGTGTTTGTGGTCAGTCTGAGGTCAGGTGATGAGCTGGCTCTGGTGTGTTTGTGGTCAGTCTGAGGTCAGGTGATGAGCTGGCTCTGGTGTGTTTATGGTCAGACTGAGGTCAGGTGATGAGCTGGCTCTGATGTGTTTGTGGTCAGACTGAGGTCAGGTGTTGAGCTGGCTCTGGTGTGTTTGTGGTCAGTCTGAGGTCAGGTGATGAGCTGGCTCTGGTGTGTTTGTGGTCAGTCTGAGGTCAGGTGATGAGCTGGCTATGGTGTGTTTGTGGTCAGTCTGAGGTCAGGTGATGAGCTGGCTCTGGTGTGTTTGTGGTCAGTCTGAGGTCAGGTGATGAGCTGGCTCTGGTGTGTTTGTGGTCAGACTGAGGTCAGGTGATGAGCTGGCTCTGGTGTGTTTGTGGTCAGACTGAGGTCAGGTGATGAGCTGGCTCTGGTGTGTTTGTGGTCAGACTGAGGTCAGGTGATGAGCTGGCTCTGGTGTGTTTGTGGTCAGACTGAGGTCAGGTGTTGAGCTGGCTCTGGTATGTTTGTGGTCAGACTGAGGTCAGGTGATGAGCTGGCTCTGGTGTGTTTGTGGTCAGACTGAGGTCAGGTGATGAGCTGGCTCTGCTGTGTTTGTGGTCAGACTGAGGTCAGGTGTTGAGCTGGCTCTGCTGTGTTTGTGGTCAGACTGAGGTCAGGTGATGAGCTGGCTCTGGTGTGTTTGTGGTCAGTCTGAGGTCAGCTGATGAGCTGGCTCTACTGTGTTTGTGGTCAGTCTGAGGTCAGGTGATAAGCTGGCTCTGCTGTGTTTGTGGTCAGTCTGAGATCAGGTGATGAGCTGGCTCTGGTGTGTTTGTGGTCAGTCTGAGATCAGGTGATGAGCTGGCTCTGCTGTGTTTGTGGTCAGACTGAGATCAGGTGATGAGCTGGCTCTGGTGTGTTTGTGGACAGACTGAGGTCAGGTGATGAGCTGGCTCTGCTGGGTTTGTGGTCAGTCTGAGGTCAGGTGATGAGCTGGCTCTGGTGTGTTTGTGGTCAGACTGAGGTCAGGTGATGAGCTGGCTCTGGTGTGTTTGTGGTCAGACTGAGATCAGGTGATTAGCTGGCGATGCTGTGTTTGTGGTCAGTCTGAGGTCAGGTGATGAGCTGGCTCTGGTGTGTTTGTGGTCAGACTGAGGTCAGGTGATGAGCTGGCTCTGGTTTGTTTGTGGTCAGACTGAGGTCAGGTGATGAGCTGGCTCTGGTGTGTTTGTGGTCAGACTGAGGTCAGGTGATGAGCTGGCGATGATGTGTTTGTGGTCAGACTGAGGTCATGTGATGAGCTGGCTCTGGTGTGTTTGTGGTCAGACTGAGATCAGGTGATGAGCTGGCTCTGGTGTGTTTGTGGTCAGACTGAGATCAGGTGATGAGCTGGCTCTGGTGTGTTTGTGGTCAGACTGAGGTCAGGTGATGAGCTGGCTCTGCTGTGTTTGTGGTCAGACTGAGGTCAGGTGATGAGCTGGCTCTGGTGTTTGTGGTCAGACTGAGGTCAGGTGATGAGCTGGCTCTGGTGTGTTTGTGGTCAGTCTGAGGTCAGGTGATGAGCTGGCTCTGGTGTGTTTGTGGTCAGTCTGAGGTCAGGTGATGAGCTGGCTCTGCTGTGTTTGTGGTCAGTCTGAGGTCAGGTGATAAGCTGGCTCTGCTGTGTTTGTGGTCAGTCTGAGATCAGGTGATGAGCTGGCTCTGGTGTGTTTGTGGTCAGTCTGAGATCAGGTGATGAGCTGGCTCTGCTGTGTTTGTGGTCAGACTGAGATCAGGTGATGAGCTGGCTCTGGTGTGTTTGTGGTCAGACTGAGGTCAGGTGATGAGCTGGCTCTGCTGTGTTTGTGGTCAGTCTGAGGTCAGGTGATGAGCTGGCTCTGGTGTGTTTGTGGTCAGACTGAGGTCAGGTGATGAGCTGGCTCTGGTGTGTTTGTGGTCAGACTGAGATCAGGTGATTAGCTGGCGATGCTGTGTTTGTGGTCAGTCTGAGGTCAGGTGATGAGCTGGCTCTGGTGTGTTTGTGGTCAGACTGAGGTCAGGTGTTGAGCTGGCTCTGGTGTGTTTGTGGTCAGTCTGAGGTCAGGTGATGAGCTGGCTCTGGTGTGTTTGTGGTCAGTCTGAGATCAGGTGATGAGCTGGCTCTGGTGTGTTTGTGGTCAGACTGAGGTCAGGTGATGAGCTGGCTCTGGTGTGTTTGTGGTCAGACTGAGATCAGGTGATGAGCTGGCTCTGGTGTGTTTGTGGTCAGTCTGAGGTCAGGTGTTGAGCTGGCTCTGGTGTGTTTGTGGTCAGTCTGAGGTCAGGTGATGAGCTGGCTCTGGTGTGTTTGTGGTCAGTCTGAGATCAGGTGATGAGCTGGCTCTGGTGTGTTTGTGGTCAGACTGAGGTCAGGTGATGAGCTGGCTCTGGTGTGTTTGTGGTCAGACTGAGATCAGGTGATGAGCTGGCTCTGGTGTGTTTGTGGTCAGACTGAGGTCAGGTGTTGAGCTGGCTCTGGTGTGTTTGTGGTCAGTCTGAGGTCAGGTGATGAGCTGGCTCTGGTGTGTTTGTGGTCAGTCTGAGGTCAGGTGATGAGCTGGCTCTGGTGTGTTTATGGTCAGACTGAGGTCAGGTGATGAGCTGGCTCTGGTGTGTTTGTGGTCAGACTGAGGTCAGGTGTTGAGCTGGCTCTGGTGTGTTTGTGGTCAGTCTGAGGTCAGGTGATGAGCTGGCTCTGGTGTGTTTGTGGTCAGTCTGAGGTCAGGTGATGAGCTGGCTATGGTGTGTTTGTGGTCAGTCTGAGGTCAGGTGATGAGCTGGCTCTGGTGTGTTTGTGGTCAGTCTGAGGTCAGGTGATGAGCTGGCTCTGGTGTGTTTGTGGTCAGATTGAGGTCAGGTGATGAGCTGGCTCTGGTGTGTTTGTGGTCAGACTGAGGTCAGGTGATGAGCTGGCTCTGGTGTGTTTGTGGTCAGACTGAGGTCAGGTGATGAGCTGGCTCTGGTGTGTTTGTGGTCAGACTGAGGTCAGGTGATGAGCTGGCTCTGCTGTGTTTGTGGTCAGACTGAGGTCAGGTGTTGAGCTGGCTCTGCTGTGTTTGTGGTCAGACTGAGGTCAGGTGATGAGCTGGCTCTGGTGTGTTTGTGGTCAGTCTGAGGTCAGCTGATGAGCTGGCTCTGCTGTGTTTGTGGTCAGTCTGAGGTCAGGTGATAAGCTGGCTCTGCTGTGTTTGTGGTCAGTCTGAGATCAGGTGATGAGCTGGCTCTGGTGTGTTTGTGGTCAGTCTGAGATCAGGTGATGAGCTGGCTCTGCTGTGTTTGTGGTCAGACTGAGATCAGGTGATGAGCTGGCTCTGGTGTGTTTGTGGACAGACTGAGGTCAGGTGATGAGCTGGCTCTGCTGTGTTTGTGGTCAGTCTGAGGTCAGGTGATGAGCTGGCTCTGGTGTGTTTGTGGTCAGACTGAGGTCAGGTGATGAGCTGGCTCTGGTGTGTTTGTGGTCAGACTGAGATCAGGTGATTAGCTGGCGATGCTGTGTTTGTGGTCAGTCTGAGGTCAGGTGATGAGCTGGCTCTGGTGTGTTTGTGGTCAGACTGAGGTCAGGTGATGAGCTGGCTCTGGTTTGTTTGTGGTCAGACTGAGGTCAGGTGATGAGCTGGCTCTGGTGTGTTTGTGGTCAGACTGAGGTCAGGTGATGAGCTGGCGATGATGTGTTTGTGGTCAGACTGAGGTCATGTGATGAGCTGGCTCTGGTGTGTTTGTGGTCAGACTGAGATCAGGTGATGAGCTGGCTCTGGTGTGTTTGTGGTCAGACTGAGATCAGGTGATGAGCTGGCTCTGGTGTGTTTGTGGTCAGACTGAGGTCAGGTGATGAGCTGGCTCTGCTGTGTTTGTGGTCAGACTGAGGTCAGGTGATGACCTGGCTCTGGTGTTTGTGGTCAGACTGAGGTCAGGTGATGAGCTGGCTCTGGTGTGTTTGTGGTCAGTCTGAGGTCAGGTGATGAGCTGGCTCTGGTGTGTTTGTGGTCAGTCTGAGGTCAGGTGATGAGCTGGCTCTGCTGTGTTTGTGGTCAGTCTGAGGTCAGGTGATAAGCTGGCTCTGCTGTGTTTGTGGTCAGTCTGAGATCAGGTGATGAGCTGGCTCTGGTGTGTTTGTGGTCAGTCTGAGATCAGGTGATGAGCTGGCTCTGCTGTGTTTGTGGTCAGACTGAGATCAGGTGATGAGCTGGCTCTGGTGTGTTTGTGGTCAGACTGAGGTCAGGTGATGAGCTGGCTCTGCTGTGTTTGTGGTCAGTCTGAGGTCAGGTGATGAGCTGGCTCTCGTGTGTTTGTGGTCAGACTGAGGTCAGGTGATGAGCTGGCTCTGGTGTGTTTGTGGTCAGACTGAGATCAGGTGATTAGCTGGCGATGCTGTGTTTGTGGTCAGTCTGAGGTCAGGTGATGAGCTGGCTCTGGTTTGTTTGTGGTCAGACTGAGGTCAGGTGATGAGCTGGCTCTGGTGTGTTTGTGGTCAGACTGAGGTCAGGTGATGAGCTGGCAATGATGTGTTTGTGGTCAGACTGAGGTCAGGTGATGAGCTGGCGATGCTGTGTTTGTGGTCAGTCTGAGGTCAGGTGATGAGCTGGCTCTGGTGTGTTTGTGGTCAGACTGAGGTCAGGTGATGAGCTGGCTCTGGTTTGTTTGTGGTCAGACTGAGGTCAGGTGATGAGCTGGCTCTGGTGTGTTTGTGGTCAGACTGAGGTCAGGTGATGAGCTGGCAATGATGTGTTTGTGGTCAGACTGAGGTCAGGTGATGAGCTGGCTCTGGTGTGTTTGTGGTCAGACTGAGATCAGGTGATGAGCTGGCTCTGGTGTGTTTGTGGTCAGACTGAGGTCAGGCGATGAGCTGGCTCTGCTGTGTTTGTGGTCAGACTGAGGTCGTGATGAGCTGGCTCTGGTGTGTTTGTGGTCAGACTGAGGTCAGGTGATGAGCTGGCTCTGGTGTGTTTGTGGTCAGACTGAGGTCAGGTGATGAGCTGGCTCTGCTGTGTTTGTGGTCAGACTGAGGTCAGGTGATGAGCTGGCTCTGGTGTGTTTGTGGTCAGACTGAGGTCAGGTGATGAGCTGGCTCTGGTGTGTTTGTGGTCAGACTGAGGTCAGGTGATGAGCTGGCTCTGGTGTGTTTGTGGTCAGACTGAGGTCAGGTGATGAGCTGGCTCTGGTGTGTTTGTGGTCAGTCTGAGATCAGGTGATGAGCTGGCTCTGGTGTGTTCGTGGTCAGTCTGAGGTCAGGTGATGAGCTGGCTCTGGTGTGTTCATGGTCAGACTGAGGTCAGGTGATGAGCTGGCTCTGGTGTGTTTGTGGTCAGACTGAGGTCAGGGGATGAGCTGGCTCTGGTGTGTTTGTGGTCAGTCTGAGGTCAGGTGATGAGCTGGCTCTGATTTGTTTGTGGTCAGTCTGAGGTCAGGTGATGAGCTGGCTCTGGTGTGTTTGTGGTCATTCTGAGGTCAGGTGATGAGCTGGCTCTGGTTTGTTTGTGGTCAGTCTGAGGTCAGGTGATGAGCTGGCTCTGGTTTGTTTGTGGTCAGTCTGAGGTCAGGTGATGAGCTGGCTCTGGTGTGTTTGTGGTCAGACTGAGGTCAGGTGATGAGCTGGCTCTGGTGTGTTTGTGGTCAGTCTGAGGTCAGGTGATGAGCTGGCTCTGGTGTTTTTGTGGTCAGTCTGAGGTCAGGTGATGAGTTGGCTCTGGTGTGTTTGTGGTCAGACTGAGGTCAGGTGATGAGCTGGCTCTGGTTTGTTTGTGGTCAGTCTGAGGTCAGGTGATGAGCTGGCTCTGGTTTGTTTGTGGTCAG
>NC_090188.1:45052626-45115010 GCF_024679245.1 Pseudorasbora parva
TCACAAATGTTGATATATTAATCCTAATAGAAACCTGGTGTAGATCCGATGTGTCCACTCAGTGTCCTGCAGGTTACTCTGAGATCATTCTGCCCTCCTGGAAAATTAACTCAGTCCATCGTGGCAGAGACTCTGGAGGATTAGTCATATGGATAAAGAATGATCTTGCCCCTTTTACATCTCCAGTACAGCAAGGCAAAAACCACATTTGGTTAAAATTGGATAAAAACCTTGGAATTTTGGATAAAGACCTCTTTATCTGTGGAATTTATATCCCTCCATCAGATTCTCCATATTACAACGAAGAGATATTTCACACTTTACTGGGAGAAATTCATCAATATCAAACCCAGGGGAAAATTCTCTTATGTGGAGATTTAAATGCCCGAACTGGTTTAGAACCAGACTACACTGATAATTCAGGAGATAAACATCTGTTCACACAAATGCCCCGAGACCTCTTCAATACCCTACCCAGAAGAAATAACCAGGATGCTGGAGTCAATAGACATGGGAAGGAGGTAGCCCATCTGTGTTAAACGTTAGGTCTTTATATCCTGAACGGTAGAATCAAAGAAGATTCCTGTGGTCACTTTACCTGTAGCACAAATCTCGGGAACAGTGTTGTAGATTATGCCTTATCCAATCTAAGCCCCTCCAATTTCAGTGCATTTACCGTCAAAACTCAGTCTCCCCTGTCTGATCACAGCCAGATCAATGTTTCCATTAAAGGTGAAAACATCAGACCAAGAGAAATACATAAGCCAATCCCCCTATACAAACTCAACACATCCTATAGATGGACTCATAGCACTGCTGAATCATATATTAATGCATTAAAGTCAAACGAAATAGTCAATTCCTTAACAACGTTTAGTAATTCAATATATGATATTAACCGGCTGGGAATTAATTTAGCAATTAAACATGAGCTTTTAAACTCATGTTTAATTTGTTTAATCAATTGTTTAATCAAATTTGTTTAATCAAATTTGTTTAAACAAATTAAACTCATGTTTAATTTGTTTAAACTCATGTTTAATCATGTTTAATGTTTAAAACTCATGCTAAAAAACTCATAATTTAGCAATTAAACATGAGCTACAGTCTTTCCTGTAGCTCAATGAGTAGAGCATGGCGCTAGCAACGCCACGGTCATGGGTTCGATTCCCAGGGAAAGCAAGAATTGAGAATTGACAACAATGTAAAAATGTGTACCTTGAATGCAATGTAAGTCGCTTTGGATAAAAGCGTCTGCCAAATGCAAAAATGTAAAATGTAAAATGTAAACATATTAATGACATTTGTGAAAATATAGCAAAAAAAGCTAATTTAGATAAATTGACACCACACAAGCACAAAAAACACACTAAACATAAACCTTCTGAAAAATGGTTTGATCACGACTGTAAAAGAATTCGACGAGAGCTACGACTCATTTCAAATCAAAAACACAAAGATCCAGTCAACCCTGAGTTACGCTTCAAACACTCAGAGCTTCTGAAACAGTACAAAAACACACTGAGACAGAAGAAGCTGGATCATTATAACAACACGCTTCAAAAGATTGAACACACCGTTGATCAGGGCCAGTTCTGGAGCATGTGGAACAGGTTAAACTCTACAAAGCCACAAGAACCAGCCATACAAGATGGTCAGATTTGGAAAGATTATTTTGAGAACATCTATACCCATCAAACTGACCCTTTAAATAATCCCAACCAATTAAAAATCCTTGAAAAATTAAACGCTCTTGAGTCATGCATCAAAAACAACCAGAATCCCCTAGATTATCCAATAACCCAAGAGGAACTTAGTGGAAAACTGAAATCCCTCAAATCGAATAAATCCTGTGGCCCCGACAACATAAAAAATGAGATGCTTAAATACAGCTCTCCTGAACTTCAAACGCTCTGCTTAAAGTTTTCAACCTGATTCTGAGTTCAGGGTTTTTTCCAGAGGTCTGGAATACAGGGCTCATCTCTCCCATCTTTAAAAGTGGAGACAAAACAGATCCTAATAACTACAGAGGAATCTGTGTGACCAGCAATTTGGGAAAAGTATTCTGTTCTATAATCAACTCCCAGATTTCAGCCTTCTTAAAGCAGCACAATGTCATCAGCAAATCTCAAATTGGCTTTCTCCCCAAACATCGAACCACTGATCATATTCACACACTACACACATTACTAAACCAACATGTACACCAAAAGAAGGAAGGAAAAATATTTGCTTGCTTCGTCGATTTCAGGAAGGCTTTCGATTCCATTTGGCATAAAGGATTGTTTTATAAAATCATTCAAAGTGGTATTGGGGGAAAAACATATGACTTGATAAAAAACATGTGTAACGAAAATAAATGTGCAGTAAAAATTGGTCATCAAAGAACAGAATATTTTTCCCAACAGCGAGGGGTCAGACAGGGCTGCTGCCTCAGCCCAACTCTATTTAACATTTATATTAATGAATTGGCAGATCTATTGGACCAATCAGAGAGTCCAGGACTTCAACTGTTTGACACAGAAGTCAAATATTTACTGTATGCAGACGACTTACTAATTCTGTCTAAAACACCGGAAGGCCTCCAGAAAAACCTCGACATCTTAACTAAATACTGCCAGGACTGGTCCTTAGAAGTCAACTCCCAAAAAACTAAGATCATGATTTTTCAGAAGAACCCCAGAAATCTGGAACATAAACATATATTTACTGTAAACAACAGCACAATTCAACACACTTTACATTATAATTATCTTGGTCTGGTTTTAACACCCACTGGAAACTTTAAATTAGCAATTAAAACATTACTTGCAAAAGCCCGCAGAGCCCTGCACGCTATACGAATGAAATGATTTAAAATAGACATCCCCATTAGAATCTGGACAAAGATATTCGATAGCGTCCTCCTGCCCATTGCACTGTCCGGAAGTGAGGTCTGGGGCCCAGCGAGGAACTTCAGCCATAAGGTCTGGGACAAACACCCTGTAGAAGGCCTACATGTAGAGTTCTGTCGAAACATCCTCCACGTCCACAGAAACACACCGAACAACGCATGCAGGCCGGAGCTGGGCCGACTGCCCCTTAATCTGACCATTAAAAAAAGAGCCTTGAAGTTCTGGATCCACCTACACTCAAGCTCTAAAGATGATCTTCAGTTTAAAGCCCTACAAACCCAGAAAAGTAATCTCTGTGTGATGGTGTCAGAACTGATGAACAAAGCGTATACCACTGCTCCTGTAAAATCTGCAGAAATCAAAGAAATCATGAAAAACGAGAGAGAGGCGTATATGCAGCATTGGAAACATCAAACCAAAGAGCAAAGCCGTCTCCAATGTTATCTGGGACTAAACAGAGAGTACAGTCTGGCTAACTATCTCATCTCAGTCAGAAACACAACACACAGAGCGTTATTAACCAAGTACAGGCTGAGTGACCACACGCTGGCCATAGAAAGAGGGCGGCATAAGAAGACATGGCTGCCCACAGAAGAGCGTATCTGTAGAGAGTGTAGATCAGGAGCAGTGGAGACAGAGGCACACTTCCTCCTCCACTGTGATAAATACACCGCCCTAAGAGACTCACTGGATGGGCAAATACAACACATTATCCCTGACTTCCAGTCACTACACCATCACGAAAAACTGAAGGTCTGACTCTGTGAAGGACCTGCTTCCACTTATATAGCACAGCATATCTATAAATGCCACAAACTGAGATGTACTGAGTGAACACATCCTGATTAATAATATATATATTGCTTATTATCTGTATATATAAATATAAATGTGAATATGTTTGATGTGTGTTTCTGTTTTGCTTTGTGAAATGCTTTGGCAATATGTACCCATGTATGTCATGCCAATAAAGCACAATTGAATTAAATTGAATTGAGTGTGTGAGTGAGTGTGAGTGTGTGTGAGAGAGAGTGTGTGAGTGAGTGAGTGTGAGTGTGTGATTGAGTGAGTGTGTGAGTGAGTGTGAGTGTGTGATTGAGTGAGAGTGAGTGTGAGAGAGTGTGTGTGAGAGAGAGTGTGTACAGTCCTTATGCATTACCGTCGCAGTGTCCTGAACCTGTAGTGTGTGTGTGAGAGAGAGTGTGAGTGTGAGTGAGTGAATGTGAGTGTGTGAGAGTGTGTATGAGAGCGAGTGTGTACAGTTCTTATGCATTACTGTCGCAGTGTCCTGAAGCCTGTAGTGTGTGTGAGTGTGAGTGAGTGAATGTGAGTGTGTATGAGAGCGAGTGTGTACAGTTCTTATGCATTACCGTCGCAGTGTCCTGAAGCCTGTAGTGTGTGTGCAGGCGAGTCTGAGCGCGGGTCACCGCTTTGATAAGGATGTGGAGCTGCTTCTGTACTATGAGAACAGCCATCAGCCCAGTGCTGTGGTGGAGGCCGGAGCGGCCGCGGCTCACACAGGTGCAGCTTTCTGTTTGTACATGAATAAATATACTTTTATACAGGATTCAGGCCATTTGCAGCCTCTTACCCTGGTTACACATCTCTGTTTCAGGGACTCTGATGGGCGACCCTGTGCTCATGATCAGTTTGTACCCAGAGATCCCTGCGGATTTGATGTCATCATTGGCGTCTCAAGGCGAGTTTGTCTTTGTGATTGACAGATCCGGCAGTATGGACTGCATGATGCATAATGGGAAAGACGCGAAGATGCGCATCGACAGTGCTAAAGTAAGACTTACAATTTCAGAAGTGACATTTATATTGATGTATTGAGCAGTCCCTCCTAGGGGTTGCACCGACTAGTCGACCTTAATGCTCTGTCATGACGCTTTAAACTTGACGTCGACTAGTCGCTGGCCTGTAGAGGGCGCTACAGGATAAGCAATTTCCTGACACGCAGGCTCGGTTTTTTTAACAGTTAAAAATGAAAAATAAATGCATCCTTCAAGAGCTCTCCACAAGACATGTTTATTATACCATCTGGATGCTCAAAATTGATCGCTAATCATCGCGCTAAACTAATGCGTGCTGCATTGCAATGCAGACACACACAGCCGATCGCACATCACAGGGAGACCGCGCACGCCTCACACAAAACCATTCAGTAGCGCAAAAATGTATCAACACTGATTTATCAATAAAATAGCTTAGAAACTGAAAAGTTCTAGCACATTTTCATTATAACTAAAACTCACAGCTTCACTATTAGTAGAGAGACGCTGGCAGGTCGAATTAATTCACACGCAATCACTCACGAATGCATTCACATGTAATCTTTATTGTGCTACTTATCTGTATCTTATTCAGAACAAGCAGAAATCTGTGAGAAATATAACGACCATAAGACAGAAGAACTGATACAGAAGCTGTACTGTAGGAGTAATAACCTTATGGGCAGCGCTGTGTCATGTGCCATAGCTGTGCACAAGAAGACCCGAGTTCGCGTCTCAGCTCGAGGCTCAGACTTATTTGTTCATTAATGACGGCATCAGCGGCTAGTTGACTCGACTTTCATCACATAAATCAGGGGTCTCAAACTCAAATTACCCGGGGGCCGCTGGAGGTAGACTCTGGGTCAGGCTGGGCCGCATCAAAGGACTATTTGCAAACAATATTTGCATTATTTGTCGTCAAATATATTATTAGTCCCGAGGTTTTTCGCATGAGTGAATAAATACGTACATTTGCTGCTTATATTTGAGTTCCTCAGTTGTCTAGTAGTAGACTTTTAGTAAATAGTCTCAAATGTTCAGAGATCTAATCAGCTCATATAGTTTTTTTCATTCAAATGTTCATCAATGATTGTATATTAAGAGCATGGACACACTGCATTTTGTGTGCATTTGTGTGTGTGCAATTTAGTTTTGTGATTTCACCAGAAAGAATAGTCTCTCTCCGCAACGGCATTACTTGATAGATTGACGTACTCGTCTGTGTGTGTGAAGGCTGCGCGTGCGCGAGCGAGCATGTGCGCGGACCAAAAGAGAATTAAATCCCGCCTACTTTGATTTGATTGGCCATTTGAGCGCCATTAAACCACATTCATTTCAACTGTCTGATCAGCCTCTGGTCATGTCAATCACGCGGTGTCAACCAATTATACTGCATGAGAGAGGGCCGAGCTAACTCTCTCATACACACACACACACACACACGAAGTGAAGCATAAAGCGCGGCACACGCAACGACTCCGCCAAAAATGGTTTTCAGAGCAACGCGCGGGCCACACTAACACTAAACTTTAATGTAAAGTAGGGGGCCACAAAATATCATCCTGTGAGCCGCAAGTGGCCCGCGGGCCGGGAGTTTGAGACCCCTGACATAAATGTTGACCTTAAAAAAATGGATGTCGTTCAACCCTTAGACCCTCCAGGATTTCGCAATATTTTTTTGTGATTTTTGCGATCAAAATGACTGATTTTGTGGTAATTTTCAGAAATTTGCGAAAGGTTTTGCATTGTTTTTTTAATAATTAGGATACCACATTTACCATATTATGCATTATGTTCGATGCACAATAGTCATACCCAACAACAGAACAAACAAAATGCACAAATCTAGTTTATTTTGGTATCTTACTAAAAAAGGCTAGTCCAGTGGTTCAGCTTTACATGATCTCTTAGGGTGGGAAATATCTGGACAAGTAAATCACAGCAATAAGCAATTGCCTAATTTAAGTAAAAAGTTCTCAAATAATTAATTAATCAAGTAAATAATTAGTCATAAAATAAGAATTAATTAACAAATGATAGGAGGATAAATAAATACAACATAGATACAGATACAAACCGTTCTTTAGGTTTAAGTATCGGCTACTGTGTGTTTTTTCAGGTGTTGTTGTTTGATGGGTGTAGGACTATAGGATTAGTCTATATTAGGTGATTTCACTTTAAAGATTACTGCCTACAGTAATACACGGACCCAATACTGTCACACGTCCCAAACTTATTCAATCAATCAACTTTATTTATGCAGTGCTTTTACAACGCCGATTGTGTCAGAGCAGCTTCAGTGTTAAACAGGACAATACTGATTGTTCAAGGGCATTAAGGCTATACACAGAGCAGATATCTGTCCTCGCGAGCGCATCCTCAGACATCGGCCCGTGTGTCAGAAGCGAATTCGGCTTGACACAGCGCTTTTATTAACTCTGTTTTAGTGTTATCGGGTATATCATACCTTTATTTGGTCATTTATTCATCTTAAGTAATCAATTCGCCCAGTCCTTGGCACTTATATGTGAAACGGCAGATGAGAAAGATTCACTTTGGCTTTCACAAAGACCACGTACCGCGCATGCGCCACAATGCAAACACATTTTAAAAAAAGTCAATTATTGGTAACACTTTAGTATGGGGAACACATATTCACTATTAACTACGACTTTTACCTCAATAAACTCCTAATTTACTGCTTATTAATAGTCAGTAAGGTAGTTTTTGTAGTGTTTAAGTTTAGGTATTGGGTCGGATTAAGAGATGTAGAATAAGCTCATGCAGAATAAGGCATTAATATGAGCTTTAGAAGTGCTAATAAACAGACAATATCCCAGTAATAATCATGATCATCAGCAACTAGTTAATAGTTAATAACTGAACCCTAAAATAAAGTGTGACCAAATAATTTTTGGTGATTATTTCACGGTGAAATGACAAATTATGCAGGATTGCAAACAAATGCGACATTCTGCTGATTTTGAGTGTACTCAGCAATCGCAGAAAAACGGGAGGGACTGATTGAGTTACTGCACTCACTGCACATGTGCTTCTCTAGGACACGCTGCTGCTGCTGCTGAAGAGTCTTCCCATGGGATGCTACTTCAACATCTACGGATTCGGCTCGCACTTCGAGTCCTTCTTCCCGTCAGTAACCCGTTCACACTTACATACAGTTAGCGGGAGTAAAGCTGAATGATTATCTGCTGTCCGGGGGGTGGGCTCGGAGCTCGGTTAGGACTAGAAGTGTGGAGAAGGGGTGGTGGAGGGATGCTGATAGACTGGCAACGGATTGAGCTGAGACTGCTGAATATACAGGTCTGGAAAAATTAAGAGGCCACTGCAATATTTTCTTAAATCATCATCTCTACAAGTATGGGCGTCGGAAGCAAATGGGTGGGTGGGTCAGTAGCGGCTAAGGCAAAATATGATAGTTGGGGAAATTATTTTGCGGGGGGTCTGGGTGTTCTCCGCTAGAAAAAAATTATTTCATAGATGTGATTTCCTGCATTATGGTGCGTTTGAGGCCATATCCCCTTCCTATACCAAAAAGACCTCAAACCAGTCAATACCAATAGTCTAATAAAAGGCTATATTCATTTAACTGCCATAGACATCAAAAGTTTCCCAGATAATGATAATGAACAAGTTGCATGTTTATTATGCTCTGGATCCAGACAGAAAAAGTGCCGTTTACTAAACGATTGATTGGGCCAGACAAAATTACAGAAATCACAAATTATATACTGTGGCTATAGAGTAGGGCTTAGAGACGCATGGCTTCAAGTTTTGATGCAGATCGAGCATATAGGTTCGAATCCGCCGTCTGCCGCACTCGCTTGACTCCCTTTCCCCATCACATATCACATCGGAAAGGCATTTATTTTCAATAAAAAAAGAGAAAATATTAGAAAAGGGGAAATAAAGCGTTTAACATGTGTTTAATAATAAGTTTCTTAATAAGTTTCTCGGTTCAGGGGTAGTCAAGGTAAACAGACATGTGCTGAATTAGAGATGATTAAAGTGAGTGGGTCCAATATCATTGGTCTTAAAAAGTGGGTGGGTCTTGTCCCGCACACACACAATGGTTCCGACGCCCATCTCTACAAGCCATTCCATTCCATTCCAGTGTCTGTTGAATTCCAACACAGGCTCACCTCATTCCACTGGAAGAGGTGCTGATTAGGTGATCACCTGAACCAAATCTTATTTAATAAGGAAAAGTAACTAACAGTTCTGTGGTCTTCACTATCCTCTTGCAGTAGGACCAGCTGGATGGCAAAAACAGTGCCAGTAGAACCTCAAATAATACCTCATAAGTGGAATAAAAAAATAACTGTTGACCACGCCAAAAAAGCTGAAAAGGAAAGTTTTGAGTGAGGAAAAGAAGGGTTCAATTCTGGCTTTACTGGCAGAGGGATACAGTGAGCTTCGGGTTGCTGCCATCCTTATAATTTCAAAGACGGGCGGTTCATAAGAACAAGGTCAAGCAGCAGACATTGGGGACAACAAAGCTCCAGACCGGCAGAAACACCTCCACTGACCGGAGTGAACGCCACCTCATTCTAATGTCACATTATATATATTGTTGATTGCTGAGTGCTGTCCATTCTTACTTATCTAAACGTGCTCCTCCCAAACTTTGGTAATACAACATCATATGTTAGTTGTTCATGAGGAATGATCTCATGTGGTTAGTGGTGGTTGTGTGAGAGTGTGTGTGTGTGTCGTTGCAGTCAGAGTGTTGTGTACAGCGAGGCTACGATGGAAGAGGCTCTAAAGAGAGTAAAGGACATGAATGCAGACATGGGCGGCACTGAGATCCTCCAGCCTCTGAAACACATCTACAGCCAGCCCTGCTTCCCGGATCACCCTCGACAGGTACAGACAAACTTCACACACTCTCTCTGATCATCATCATCACCCATCATCGATAAAGTGTTTTCCTCAGCCTGACACTGACTCTCTCTCTCTCTCTCTCTCTCTCTCTCTCTCTCTCTCTCTCTCTCTCTCTCTCTCTCTCCCTCTCTCTCTCTCTCTCAGCTGTTCATCTTCACTGATGGAGAGGTGTGGAACACTAAAGAGCTGCTGGACCTGGTGAAAAGCAACGCTAACTCTCACAGGTGCGTGCGTGGTGTGTGTGTGTGTGCGTGGTGTGTGTGTGTGTGTGTGTGTGTGTGTGTGTGTACTTGCGCACACGTCTCACTCCTCCTCCTTCACTGATATGGGTCAGGTTTAGTTCATCAGGCGCTCATGTGTTTCAGGTGTTTCTCCTTCGGGATTGGTGAGGGTGCGAGTACGGCTCTCATCACAGGAATGGCCAGAGAAGGTTCTGGTCATGCTCAGTTCATCACCGGCACTGAACGCATGCAGCCCAAAGTAAGATCTGCTGTGGACAGAACCAGCTCCAGATGCTCAGGGTTAGTCTTCATCCCTCTCTCTTGTCCTTTGTCTTCATCCCTCTCTCCTGTCCTCCTCTGTCAGGTGATGCAGTCGCTCCGGTTTGCTCTCCAGCCGGCTGTGGATAATATCTCTGTGGACTGGAGCGTTCCTGAGGGCGTTACGGTGGACGTGCTGTCCCCACCCATCAGTTTCCTGTTCCAGGGTCAGAGGGCGATCATCTACGCTCAGCTGAAGGGACAGGTCAAAGCATTTTAATTTAGTCTAATTTAAAGGGCATTTGGAGACCAAATGCAACATGTCAATGATTTGTGTGGTTCTGTGAAAGTTCTACGCTGCCTAACCCAGATGTGACGCGACACTGGCCCGTATTAGAAGCTTGCTGAGGAGTGTAAAATCATCAAATGCTCACAATACTTTCTGTTCCTCCTTCATCACAGAGCTCAGGAAAGACAGAAGGAGCAGTAACTGTGAAATACAGACTGAAAGATCAACCAGTGACCAACCAGCTCCAGTTTACTCTGAAACCAACGGAAGACACAGGGTAACACACACACACACACACACACACACACACACACACACACACACACACACACACACACACACACACCAGTGCCGGCATATGGATTGGGTGTTCACAGGTGTGTGTGTGTGTGTGTGTGTGTGTGTGTGTGTGTGTGTGTGTGTGTGTGTGTGTGTGTGTGTGTGTTCTGCAGACGGACGATCCACCGGCTGGCAGCGCGGTCTGCGATCCGCTGTCTGGAGCTGGAGGAGCGGGTCGGTGGAGCAGGAGCAGAGGCCCTCCGGAGCCGCATCCTGGAGCTCAGTGTTCAGGCCGGAGTCAGCAGCACTCACACCGCCTTCATCGCCGTCAATAAACACAGCAAACAGGCCGTCAAGGGGCCACTGCTGCAGAGGAGTGTGCCAGTGCGGGGTGAGTGTGTGTGTGTGTGCGTGCGTGTGTATTTAGAGCTGGCTAGTCCCAGGTAAGGTGTGTGTGTGCGTGCGCGTGTGTGTGTGTGTGTGCGTGTATTTAGAGCTGGCCAGTCCCGGGTAAGGTGTGTGTGTGTGTGTGTGTGTGTGTGTGTGTGTGTGTGTGTGTGTGTGTGCGTGTATTTAGAGCTGGCCAGTCCCGGGTAAGGTGCGTGTGCGTGTGCGTGTGCGTGTGCGTGTGTGTGTGCGTGTGCGTGTGTGTGCGTGTGCGTGTGTATTTAGAGCTGGCCAGTCCCGGGTAAGGTGTGTGTGTGTGCGTGCGTGGTTTTCTTCTTATGAGTCTTCCATGAAGACCATATTTGTACAAGTATCTCTTTAAGGTTTTAAGGTCTAGCCATAGATTTTCAGTGATGCTGAGGTCAGGAGATTGTGAAGGCCATGGCAAAACCTTCAGTTTACGCCTCTTGATGTAATCCACCGTGGATTTTGAGGTGTGTTTAGGATCATTATCCATTTGGAGAAGCCATCCTCTCTTTAACTTCAGCTTTTTCACAGATGGCATCAAGTTAGCAGCAAAACATGACCGATCCACCCCAACGCTTAACAGCTGGACAGAGGTTCCTCATTCAATTCTGTGCCCTTTCTTCTCCAAACATGCCTTTGCTCATTCCGGGCAAAACTTTATATTTTTACCTCATCGGTCCACAGAACTTGTTTCCAAAATGCATCAGGCTTGTCTATATGTTCATTTGCAAACGCCAAACGCTGATTTTTGTGTTGAGGACGTAGAAGAGGTTTTCTTCTGATGAGTCCTCCCTGAAGACCATGTCTGTACGAGTATCTCTTTATGGTGGAATAGTGTCCCACAGCTCCAGTGTCTGCCGGATCTCTCTGGAGGGATCGTGCAGTCAGACGTGGGTTTTGACTTGCTTTTCTCTCAATCCTGCGAGCCGTTCTGTCTGATATTTTTCTTGGTCTTCCAGATCTTGCTTCAGCGTCCACTGTTCCTGATGACTGCCATTTCTTAATTACATTCCGATCAGAGGATATTGGCATCTGAAAACGCTTTGCTATCTTATAGCCTTCTCCTGCTTTGTGAGCGTCAAGTAGTTTCAGTTTCAGTTTTTTAGACAACTGCTTAGAAGAACCCATGGTGCTGATTGTTGGGGTAAGGTCAGATGGGTCTGGTTATTTAAAACCTTTGAGATGGACATACCATGACCATTTTGGAGAACTATCCGTGACACTGTCAGGTCTCAGCTCGCCAAAGGGGGCAGTACCAGGCGTTAACTCGGCAGGGTGCCCAAACTTATGCAGACACCATTTTTTGTTTTCTGTTATTTTGAACGTGTAAATGATGAAAATAAAATCTAACTTTTTTATATATTATAAGAATGTCTAATCTGTCATTTGATGCCTTTAGGAGATTTTTCCATCTTTTCTTGGCTTCTTTAAGCACATTAATACAAATTTTTACCTGGGGTGCCCAAACTTTCGATCCCCACTGTATGTATGTCACCGATCACTTACGTTGTATAAGCTCCTATGATTTGTTAATTTGCTGTTACTTTTTTTCTCTCAAATAAAAATTTAATAAATAAATAACACACACTGTTTTTCTTTTATCCACATATGTGTGTCAGTCCATCTCAAGTGCTCAAACTTCTTCATTTTCTTTTTTTTGATAAAAATATCAAAACAGGAAAATGAAGAATGGTCATGCAACCAAACTCTACAGTTTTTGGGGCTCTTGAGACTGATTTGAGCCGTGTGTGTGTGTGTGTGTGTGTGTGTGTGTGTGTGTGTGTGTGTGTGTTAGTAGCTGGTTTGGTGTGAGTGGGTTGTGATTTAGTTTTCATGTGTTTTTACAGTGTCTGTTATTCTTATATCTGCTTTTCTCTCTATTCTCAGCAATGGCGGCTCCCAGGATGGATTCCAGGATGCGTTGCAGGGTGGCTCCCAGTATGGATTGCATGTCTTTTAGAAAGCGTAAGAGAAATGCTATCAGCTATCAGACACTTCACTCCACTTGTCTTGTTCTCTTTTGAATGTGTATTTTGTCCATATCTGAATGCCACTGTTTGAACGATTGTTTTAGCACATGCTCTTATCAGTTTCTCTCTGTTTTCTCAGCAAGGGCGAAGCATGAAAATTTTGATTATTATCGATGTCCAAGTAAGACCAGATATCCTTCACTGAGCTTTTCTTTTATTGTTTTATATTAATCTAATTGTCTCTTTCTGAATGTCATTCTTTGATTGGTTTTAGTAAGTAGTCGGGACATGCGTAAATCTGCTGGTGTCAGGAGGTTGGAGTCCGATGATGAGTTACATTGGTGCGAATCTTTATCCGATCCAGGTAAATCAGGTTCAGAAAACATGCCTCAGTCGGACAGGACTGGGTTAGCCGTCATGTTATCATGTAACACTTACTGAGCTGCTTCTGCATTTAATCTCATCTGAATATAGGTTAGGTCCATCTTCCCATTCTGTGCCCTTATCAGTCCCTAGAGTTAGTAAAACTCACTGTCAGAGCACTTCTTAAGGGTCATGTTTCCTAGTGTGGCTCTCTTCAGTGTTGACCCGAGCTGGCAAGAGGAGTCGGAATACTCTTGGGTTCATTAGCATCTATAATTTTCTCAAAATGAGTTCATTAAGTCCTCATCTAGCGATTCCAATGGCAATTAAACATCTAAAAGTATCTTTATTTGTATATTTTCTGAGAGGTGTACTTTCCTAAAGGGTTTCGTATTACAGAAGCAAATCTCATCTAGATTTAGGATTCTTTTCCTATCTCATGAAATCTCATCTGTATTTGAGAAACATCGAGTTCGTAATCAACCTAAAGTCACGATGGAGAAACAGCGGAGTGCTTTTGACTTCAGTGCGGCAGAGATGGACATTTAGATGAGCTCTGTTGAAAAGTTTTATGACCGCTAATGCTCTGTGACGGCTCGCTGGCCTCGGTAAAGTTGCTTTCAGTTCCTCAACTAACTCATCATGTGTCGTGGGACTCTGTCATTACTCACGAGTGTTTTATCATCAAGCACAGCACATCCTGTTTTGTCCTAAATGAGGTCAAAACTGAAATTGCCAAACTGATAAGAGGATTCAAAGTTACGATGTTTCCGTAATACGCCCCTGATGTGTAACATTATATTAGATCCGTGACGTACAGCAGGTCTTAAAGGGCCAGCTCTCCCAAAACTGATAATCCCGCCATTGATCCCTCATGTGGGTTCAAACCCGTCAGCCGTTCACTCATCTTCAGACACAGATGAAGATATTCCTGATGAACTCTGACCCCTCCATAGGAAGTAAAGACATGGTTAGAACAACACTTCTGCCTAACCTGTGTCTGTGTGTCTGTGTGTGTGTGTGTGTGTCTGTGTGCGCGTGCATGCGTGCGTGCGTGTCTGTGTGTGTGTGTGTGTCAGCAGAGCCCGAGCCCCAGATGGACTCTCTGCTCCAGCTGGTCTCTCTTCAGAAGGCCTCCGGATGCTGGGAGCTCAACGCCGCGCTGGCTGCCGTCTTTGGGAAGACGGAGGACGAGCTGACCAATCACAGGCCAGCGCAGGTGTGGCACGTGATGTCATATCCTCAGGTGCGCCATGATTGTGTCGGTGTGTGTGACGTGTGGTTGTGTGTTCCAGGTGGACGGGTCTGTGTGGGCCACAGTTCTGGCTCTGATCTGGCTGAACACCTGTAGAGCAGATGACCAGGTGGAGTGGCAGTTAGTGGCCATGAAGGCGGCGGCGTGGGTCCGCGCGCAGAAACGTGAGGAATAACATTCAGTGCTTGCTGTACATGATCTCTTTCAGTGCTGATGAGTTTGTGTGTGTGTGTGTGTGTGTGTGTGTGTGTGTGTGTGTGTGTTTCAGCGGACGGCCTGACTCAGTGTGTGTGTGATGGGAACGTCCTGTTGGGAGGTCATGTGACTCAAGAGGCGCTGGGAATCTGAAGACTGGAGAATCTGAAAACAAATCTCTCTCACTCTTTATCACAAACACCTGTGTGTATATCAATAATCTATAAGGAATGAAACTGACAGATTGATTTCTTCTTCAGTGGCTGAGGGATTTCTTCATTAAATGTAAGCTTTAGGGCCTGTCCTAAAATCATGTTACTGCTCTAAATAAATTCTCTGTGTGAGCAGATTGTGTCAGTGTGTCTTTATCAAACTATTCTTTCTTCACTAGCCATAATAGTTTCTAAAGCACAACAACCGAACTGCTGTACATATAGGACCATAAAACAAGGCAAGTCAAGTTTATTTGTTTAGCACATTTCATACCCAATGGCAATTCAAAGTGCTTTACATAGAAATGAATTAAAATAGTGGTAACAAATGTGTAATAAACGACTCTTAGATGGGAAGAAAGGAGGCGGGAACCGGCGAACATTCAACAACTTTTATTTAATAAACAAAACGAAAGTAAACCGCCGGCAGCCCCTCACGGACGACTGCCCGCACAAACGTAAAGTCCAGGCCTGGTCCTCTCTCGTCTTCCACTGTCTTTGCTCCTCCCTTTATACTCCCGTCACTCCGCCATGGTGAGACGAGACCGTTGTGTGTCGCGCAGCTGGTGCTCATTACCACTCGCCACCGGCCCGCTCTCACTGTCCCTCGCCACCGCTGCTTGCCACAATATGCATGAGAAAAAAGAATACCATGTGGACGAATAAAAAATTAAGAACAAGCATTGTTAAAACAGTTGTAAAGATAATAATAATACAAAAAAATAATAAAAATATACAAAGTAGCCTATCCGTCACCGGATCCTCAAATGCACATCGCGCTGCACGCACAAATTCTAACTTATTAATACAAAATCAAAGTTTTGTATTCACAACTATGTCTCTATTTGTACAGATAAAATTTTGCACACACAATTTAAAAGGCATTTGTTTGTGGATAGTGAAATAGATCTGCAATATTTATCAAGTTCATGGATAATTGTGTGTGCATATTAATCATTTTTAGTCTAAAATCATCCCATACCTTCAGTGTCCGGCTATAAACTAACCTGCGCGGCCAAAGTAGGCCTATCACCAGTAACGGCTGATAAAGGATCTTTGGTAGTGCTAAAACCATACGGTTTGCCTGTCCAGTTATCCAACTAAAGCAGTGTTTCCCAACCTCTTTTCAGTCATGGGACCCTTTGAAAATGTTACAAATACATTATGCTAGGGGTGTAACGGTACAGACTGCTCATGGTTCGGTTTGTATCACGGTTTCAGTAGTTCGGTATTTGCTATGTTTAGGGGAAAAAGGAATAATTAAAATAAAGAAAATAAGAACAAATAACTTAAATACAAGCAGCAACACAAATACATACTATTGAGCAAAGATACTAATAAAATAAACTATGCTTCAGGTAGGTCTAACATTAGTTTTAGGTAGAGAAATTGAATAAATAATCAAATTTAAGATAACTGCATATTTAACTGTTTAAATTAAAGATTAATCCTTATTAAACTTAAACAAGCTATTCATTCAAGAGCAGTGAGATGATGTCCTTATCTTTTGTTTGATATTAAACAGACAGCAGTAACGGCGACTGCCCCTTTAAGACCTAATACAGGGATATGTGTCGTCTTTCTCGACTGTGTAAAGTTCTCTTAAGGCATATTTAGACTATGTCTGCTTGGATACTCGATGGACATGATGACATACTTCTTGTGTGAGTTTGTCTGTTCAAGCGCAAGACTTGAAAGAGAACTCAATATTTGCGCGCTATATTTGAGACAAATGTTCTCACAGCGCCGTCTTCTGGCGAATGTACGGGTTATGACGGTGAAATGACTGGCCATACGGCAGCACTCGCATGCATTGAACACAGTTTATAAAGAGAGACCGTTTGCCCACGTTTTTTCTTTTATTAGCGCTGTTGTTGTAATGTATCACTGAGGAGTCAGCACGTGTATCCATCGACAGAAACATACATAAAGCATTATTTTCAACTTACAACCCATATTAAATATGCGTCATCAGGTCTGAGATGAACCGCGGTGCAAGTGCGTGCGTGCTGAGACCTTTTACACGGCACCCCTGCCCTCGTCAGACCCCGGTTGGGAAACGCTGCACTAAAGTAACAGTTAACGTAGCGCAACAACAGGCTGACATCTGAGACAATAAACTTTAGTTAACTCACTAAAACATGCAGCTAGCTGCAAAAGGCCTCTCTCACAAAGCCTACACTTTAGCTGTCGTCTGCCTGGAAGACGGCAAACAAATAAATAAACTAAGAACATTATGGCCTGTTCTTACCTTTATGTGCAGGCTCTACGGTTTGCATGCAGGCTGATGTTGTTGATGGTGGATCTCCTTGATGTTGTTGCCTGCCTACATCCGGGTGCGCGCAGCAGTCCTTGGAAACAACTAGTCGTACGATGTCAAAGTGTATTTACATCCGCCACAATCGATCATATACTAGTTCATTCACCATTCATTGGAATGTCCGTTTATTTTTATTTTTTATTTTTTGGTTTGTGTAGGTTATTAGGTTATTTGAATTTGCCATGTTGATATGAACCTCCAATGAAGTTGCACGTCATTATTACCCTAACCCATTTCAAACATCACAAAAACACACAAAAGCAACGAACCAGCAAGGACATGAGGGAAGGTAGCACAATATAAAGGGACCAGAGAACATGAGGATCAGGTGAGCACAATTAGTGAAATGAGGACTAGACAACGGCCCGTATTTATCACGCTTCTCATTTAGTTTGGCTGAATCGTACTAGAGTTCGGTTCCTCTTTGGGGTGGTTCAGTTGGTCAGGTGTGAAAGCAGCAATCGCACTCGTGTGTGCACCAAAAGCGGACCAAACAAGCGTACCGAGAGCTCCTTGAAGAGCTGGTCTCTGTAATCTTTCAAACAAACTCTAGAGCGTTTTGTTTGTGGTGAGAACATGATTTGACCTCGAACAGAACCAACTGAAAAAGTACTGATCATTTTTGGACTAAACCAGCTGCCACAGTCAGCTGCCTGACATTATGTGCATGACATTATTACCTGATAGATAGTTGGCAATATTTTTAGAAGATAAGCATGTCAGAGTTAAGAATAATTACTGGACGCCTTCACTTAGAGTGACGAGCAATGCGCGCTCGCCGTTTACAGTGCATTAGAGCGTTGTTTTCAAGTCAAAGCCGCGCTTCATTATAGAAATGTATTGTTTGCATACGTAGATTTAATTTCTGCTGGTCTTTGGCATTCTTTAGAGCATTTGCAATGCATTCGCAGCAGATAGACTTAAGTATCAATTTGTACTGAAGCTTTGATAACAAAACCAACGGTTCAAAAACAAACATAAAAGTGACAGGAGCCACGCTATACATTTCGCTGCCTTCACGCTCGCTGTTATTACTAAGCAACCGGGTAAACAGCTGCTGCTTTGATGATGCAAATGAACCCCGGTTCGTTCCCAAATAATATAATATGAACACAGTTCAGCAGGGGCAGGAAAAGCAATCGAACTCGGGTTCGGTCCAGGCAATCGAACCAAGTATGAAAGCACCCTAAAAGTGCCATTTTTATTTTTATTAAGTGCTGAGAATTCATAAAATTTACCCCTACTTTCAAACTCAGTATAAAAGCAAGTCATCAAATTTCTTAAAGCTAAAAATACCGCTGTGGCAAGCAGCGAGGTGAGGGACGCGAGGGATAATGAGCGGCAGCTGCACGACACACTGGTCTCATCTCACAGAGGAGTAACGGGAGTATAAAAGGAGGAGCGAAGAGAGGACCAGGCCTGGACTTTACATTGAGTTTTATTTATGGTTTATTATGTGTGTGCGGGCAGTCGTCCATGAGGGGCTGCCCACGTTACTTTCGTTTTATTTATTTTGATTTAAAGTTGTTGACGTTCACTGGTTCCTGCCTCCTTCCTTCCCATATCTACGAACTTTATTAAAACCGCTTCCTTTCCCAGTTCTTTAAGACAGCTTGAGAGGTCTCTCAGTGGTTAGGAGTTGGCAGTAGGGGCTTGTGATGGCACTGAGGAGACAGATGCATGCACAATTTTTTTAGAAGAGGAAGAATGTTTTTGAAATGTTTGACAAACGATAATCAAACATATCGTTTGGACAGAGCAGGCATAATCTTTGTCAGTGCTGCTGGACTGAACTTGCCTTTTATTACATTCTGCGATCGCTTCTTCCTCCCGCCGTTTTGGTTTTCTTTTGGAATCCATGGTGGCTGATTATACAATGAAGTCTAGGCTGTATATGGGTCAGTTAACAGCACACCAGTTTAAAACTTTTAATTAAGACATGGTGGAAAACGTGATTATCTTTCATTTCTAATGTGTATATTATAATGTATTGTCTTGACAATTCTTTATTGTCAAATGTGTGTTGAATGTATAAGAATTTCACCATTCAATGGGAATTTATCTGAGAAAGTTCTTAAATAAGGACATCTATTCAGCGATTCAGTGACATCATCCATAATCCTGTTTGTGGCACAGCGAAGTGTCTTGAATCGACTGAACATAAAACGCAAGAACAATTACGTTATTTTGTTCTCGCAGCCCTGGTTCGTCTGAGACGAACCTTTTTCTTGCTGGTGTCCGAGAACTATTGTGTGATTGGTCAGATATTTAATGTGGGAGGGATTAATGCGGAGAAACGTAGATTACGCACCTGCTTTTCTCGTGAAGTATAGAATTTACTGGCCAGAACAAACTTTGTTCTTGTTCTTGCCACCTCGAGAAAACAAACACATTTCTTTGTTCTTGCAGAGTATGTCCCAAGCTTAAGACTGGCACTTAAGATTTAGTCCTACACTTTACTTAAAGTATTTTGTGCAATAATTCTGACAGTTTTTCCTAATGAAATGACTGGGAAAAAGTGTCCCAATAAACCCGAATTCACCCAATACTCCTTGAAATCATAATTACATTGCATTATGTTGCTTGGAACCCCAAATATTACAACATTCTTCATTAACAGTTATTCAGTTATTTGTAACAATCTCATTGTAAAAAAAGAAGAATAAAGTAGTTTCAATATAGCTAGCTACTTTTTGATAGTAGTGTAGCTACTTTTTCATAAGGGTAGCTTGAATGTAACTTAACTACTTAAAGTAGTTTTACAACAAAACTTTTTTTTTAGATCAGCCACAGCAAAAAAAAAAGAGCCGCACAACAGACAGGACAGACAGATTTTTTTCTTTTTCTTCCTTGTAAAAGTATGCTGTAGGTTGATGATGTATAATCAATTTGTTCTATTTAGAGAAAATCTAGCCTCTAGTCAGGGGGCGTAACTTCAGTGCAACCCTACCCCCCTACCCACATCGCAAACGGGCCACTGGCGACAGTGACTCCACATGATATTGTGACACTCACATTTCAGATGAAATGCACTGGTTTCAGATTGGAAAACCACACGGCATTCGCACTCAACCGCCACGCTTAGGATACTGGCCACCTTTTCATCAGAGCATGTGAGCGAAGCAGACTGGTGTGACGCTGCGCTAGATATTCCGTTGTGTGCCAGTGCGCTCCACTCACACTTCCCTCTAAAATGTGAATTGTTGGATTTAAAAGTAGCAATTTCAAGCTTTCTTTAGACGTATGTTTCATGTTTATGTCATCTGATAAGTATTCAGTGAGTTTCAGATTCTCTCGCAGACAGAAAGTGCACCGTTTTTATTTTACAAAAGCACAAAGTTTTGTTGTTATTGTAAGTTTATTATAAATTATGTCTCACATTTATCTGTATGACCAAAAATGATATCCGCTATCATGACTAGTGAGGAACAAAAAACATTTGACGATTGACGTGCGTAACGAAACCTCTTGCCTGTTTCCGGGGCCTTCCAGTAAAGCTGAAATGATAGGCTACGTCTGTCCCTTTTTAATACATTTCTTGAATACATGTTTTAATTAGGCCTATAGGTAGTTATTATATGTGTGCCTTTAAAGCAATAGGCTATGCTATATTTTATAAAGTGTAATAAATGTAACTTGTCTGGAATGCTAAATTGCAGAGCTGGTGCAAACGTATCCATATTGATATGATCAGATCAGACGCTTTCTCTTTAAAATGTCGTATTTGTTGTTGTTTTTTATTGTTGTTTTTTTTAATAATAATCGCACAGCACATATTCACATATAGACTCCTGGATCCAGACTCCTGGATCTCGGACTGAACTCTTCTCTCTGTCACTGGATTGAAGATTTCCTCACTGGCAGACCTCAGGTGGGGAGAGTAGGACAGTTCACCTCCACCTCCATCACCGTGAGTGTGGGAGCTCCGCAGGGCTGTGTCCTCCGTCCCCTGCTCTACTCTCTCTACACGCATGACTGTTTGTCCACACACAGCTCCACCTCTGTCATCAAGTTTGCGGATGATACTGTTGTCCTGGGCCTCATTTCCAACAACAATGAGACCGCATACTTGGATTAGGTGGAGCAACTGACATCATGGTGCCAAGACAACTGTCTCCTTCTGAATGTGAACAAGACCAAAGAACTGATTGTGGACTTCAGGAAGAGACAGCAGCGGTCATATTCCCCTCTCATGATCAGCGGGACACCAGTAGAGAGAGTGAGCAGCTTCAAATACCTGGGTGTGAACATCTCCGAGGACCTGACCTGGACTGCACATATCCAGTCTCAGGTGAAAAAGGCCAGGCAAAGACTGTACCACCTGCGCCAGCTGAGGAAATTCCGGGTCTCACCAGCTATCCTGAAAACTTTCTATTCAGGGGCGATAGAAAGTTTACTGACTCAGTGCATCACAGCGTGGTATGGTAACAGCACCAGTCACGACTGCAAAGCCCTGCAAAGAGTGGTGCGCTTGTCCGAGCGCATCTCAGGGTCAGCTCTCCCGTCTCTGCAGGACATCTACATCAAACGATGCAGAGGCAGAGCTACAAAAATCATCAAGGACATTAATCACCCGGCCAACCCCCACTTCACCCGGCTGCCTTCTGGTAAGCGCTTCCGTAGCCTGATGGCCAAAACTGAGAGACTCAGGAGGAGTTTCCCACAGGCCATCAGACTCCTGAACGCTGTCACTTAACAACATGTGACTTCACCTCACTTCAGTATTAACAAACTCACACACTGATAGTGCACTGCACTTTATTCTTGTGTTCATGTAACTACTCATTATAATGCTGTTTGCACATTACACTCCTGCACTTCTGTTATCCACAGATTTATTTTTATAGTCTCCAGTTTACTTTATCTCACTTATTTTATTCCACATCTCTTATTTCTTTTACTTGATTTATTCATTATCTACATATGTACATATAGCACCTTATCCTATTCCTATTTTATAATTTATTGTGCTTTTTTGTTAATTGTTATTTGCTGTCCATGGAGCGGACCTGTTTACATTTCACTGCCGGTTGTATTCTGTATAACTGTGTATGTGACAAATAAAACTCTTGAACTTGAACTAATGAAACCATGCTAGGCCAAAATGCTGCAATTTCTTAATGAAAATATTTACCCTGGCACAATGTTTTTCCCTCCTTTTAGGTTCTTCTTACATTCATTTTATGAATAAACCTGCATTTGAACTTTTTGTACCACCTTAGTTAAAGTCGTATTATACATCTGAAGAAAACATGAGCTGCACATCTGCCTTAGCAAGATTACTGATACTGGCCTTCAGCCGGTTTGAGCAGAACTAATAGCAGTGCATCTACGGTAGCAATGGGATAAAAGTCCTGTAATGTTTATCTGAGGCTCCTTGATTTC
Source organism: Pseudorasbora parva (assembly GCF_024679245.1). Taxonomy (NCBI): domain Eukaryota; kingdom Metazoa; phylum Chordata; class Actinopteri; order Cypriniformes; family Gobionidae; genus Pseudorasbora; species Pseudorasbora parva. Next base: position 45,075,359 of record NC_090188.1, read on the forward strand.
TTCTTCTTCTGGCTTTTTATGGCGGTTGTGCTCCTTGATTTCACCACTAGATGGAGTTATTTCTACCCAGATTAATTATCTTTTGTTAAATGGTTGTAATGCTCTCACCTTTGTTGAATCAATCCTAATGATGAACCCTATTCAAGACCTCACTGCCTTTGTTCTTGCCCAGTTGTGATGCTGGCCCAGTGATGAAGTGTTCATTCCTCAGGATTTTTGGGTTTGAGATTTTTTCCTGCCTTCTGTTTTGTTCTTGGATGGTATGTTTGCGTAAAAACATGTAAGTAAGTGTTTTTGAAATACTCTGTATTTGCTGTATTGCTTAGTGTATTAATTTCTGGAAGGAGGATTCATTAAATTCTGCACTTATCTATCTACTCACAGTTTTATGCCATTTCATAGCAGCCATATCACCCTGTAGCCCAAGACTGGTTTCCCACTGAAGCTAAGCAGGGCTGAGCCTGGTCAGTACCTGGATGGGAGACCAACTGGGAAAACCAGGAGCTGCTGGTAGAGGTGTTAGTGAGGCCAGCAGGGGGCGCTCACCCTGTGGTCTGTGTGGGTCCTAACACCCCAGTATAGTGATGGGGACACTATACTGACAAAGAGCATCGTCTTTCGGATGAGACGTTAAACTGAGGTCCCGACTCTCTGTGGTCGTTAAAAATCCCAGGATGTCCTTCGGAAAAAAAAGTAGGGGTGTAACCCCGGCATCCTGGTCAAATTTGCCCATTGGCCTCTGTCCATCATGGCCTCCTAATAATCCCCATATCCTGATTGGCTTCATCACTCTGTTTCCTCTCCACCAATCAGCTGGTGTGTGGTGAGCGTTCTGGCGCAATATGGCTGCCGTCGCATCATCCAGGTGGATGCTGCACATTGGTGGTGGATGAGGAGATTCCCCCCTTCAATGTAATGCGCTTTGAGTGCCTAGAAAAGCGCTATATAAATGTAACGAATTATTATTATTACTGTGTTAGCAAATTGTATTTGCATTTTAACCATGGCTGTTTGAAGCGCGGCCGCGTAGTGCTGTACTCAATTGTTATTGCTGGCTTTTAGCACAGGTAGTGAGTCATAGTTTGGTTTCAATTTGAGTCATTGGCAGCCTGTTGCGTTGATTAATCTTTTGGCTAATTATAAGGGCGGACTGTACATAAAGTCATGTTGGTTAGTTGGTCATTAGGAGAAGCGCACTGGTCAGTGAAGAAGCATAAGCCGTAAGTAAGTGTTTTTGTAATACTCTGTATTTGCTGTATTGCTTAGCGTATTGCGTACTAGAAGGAAGATACGTTTTGATTTTGCACTTGTCTATCTACTCATAATTTTACTGTTTAGCAAATGTTGTTGCAACCATGTATGAATAAATGAAAGGGCATAATTTTTCAATTAAAGAGAACTTAGAGGGTTGCTTTTGGTGCTTGAGAGTTTTTGAATACGACAAGTTACTTAAATATTTTTTTCTCTATTTAACTGCATTAACTTACAGTAGTGAAAGATGACTTCCCTTTTTGATCGCGTCTTCCCTCAGGGAGAGTACACCAAGTCAGCAAATTTCCTTTGGCCCGGATCTGGCCCAGACAAACAGCTTAGACGTGGCCCAGATTAGTTTGTGTTTGCCGGCCCAGATCTGGTCCACTTCTTCTTTACCACAGCTCAGCCAAAGCAGTGCCATAACTCCACCAAACGTGAGCCAAACAATACAATTGTTTTTTGTAGGTTTTAGTGCGTGTCAGGTAAGGGGCATATTCTAATTAATCTCGACGTCTGTATGGACGGAGAAAAATAAATAAACTTTGCGCTCAGATGCATCACACCCTCAAATGATGCCGGCTGCTTATTTATTAATAATTTTATTTGTCATATTTTGACCTAAAATAGGTCTGTCTCAACGTCTGTGTGGACGGAGAAAAATAAGCCATGTGCTCGGACTAGACATGTGCCGATTTTCGATAATGCGATTTATCACGATAATGAATATGCACGATATTGTTATCGTGGGCACTTTAAAATATCGTAAATAATAATTTATTAACAATTTTTTATTTTTTATAATGCATTCAAGAATACTTTGCCAATCAGCCGTATAAATGCTCAACACCGCTGTATTCTGCGTCAAAGGGACACGCGCTCAGATATAAACAAGCCCAGCGTGCGTTTGCACATGACTGAACCGGTGAAGGAGACGCGCTGCTGAAGTGCCGCTCAGTGACAGCAGAGGGCGCTGATGAACCGGTGAAGGAGACGCGCTGCTGAAGTGCCGCTCAGTGACAGCAGAGGGCGCTTATGAACCGGTGAAGGAGACGCGCTGCTGAAGTGGCGCTCAGTGACAGCAGAGGGCGCTGATGAACCGGTGAAGGAGACGCGCTGCTGAAGTGCCACTCAGTGACAGCAGAGGGCGCTGATGAACCGGTGAAGGAGACGCGCTGCTGAAGTGCCGCTCAGTGACAGCAGAGGGCGCTGATGAACCGGTGAAGGAGACGCGCTGCTGAAGTGCCGCTCAGTGACAGCAGAGGGCGCTGATGAACCGGTGAAGGAGACGCGCTGCTGAAGTGCCACTCAGTGACAGCAGAGGGCGCTGATGAACCGGTGAAGGAGACGCGCTGCTGAAGTGCCACTCAGTGACAGCAGAGGGCGCTGATGAACCGGTGAAGGAGACGCGCTGCTGAAGTGCCACTCAGTGACAGCAGAGGGCGCTGATGAACCGGTGAAGGAGACGCGCTGCTGAAGTGCCACTCAGTGACAGCAGAGGGCGCTGATGAACCGGTGAAGGAGACGCGCTGCTGAAGTGCCACTCAGTGACAGCAGAGGGCGCTGATGAACCGGTGAAGGAGACGCGCTGCTGAAGTGCCGCTCAGTGACAGCAGAGGGCGCTGATGAACCGGTGAAGGAGACGCGCTGCTGAAGTGCCGCTCAGTGACAGCAGAGGGCGCTGATGAACCGGTGAAGGAGACGCGCTGCTGAAGTGCCACTCAGTGACAGCAGAGGGCGCTGATGAACCGGTGAAGGAGACGCGCTGCTGAAGTGCCGCTCAGTGACAGCAGAGGGAGCTGATGAACCGGTGAAGGAGACGCGCTGCTGAAGTGCCGCTCAGTGACAGCAGAGGGAGCTGATGAACCGGTGAAGGAGACGCGCTGCTGAAGTGTCGCTCAGTGACAGCAGAGGGCGCTGATGAACCGGTGAAGGAGACGCGCTGCTGAAGTGCCGCTCAGTGACAGCAGAGGGCGCTGATGAACCGGTGAAGGAGACGCGCTGCTGAAGTGCCGCTCAGTGACAGCAGAGGGCGCTGATGAACCGGTGAAGGAGACGCGCTGCTGAAGTGCCGCTCAGTGACAGCAGAGGGCGCTGATGAACCGGTGAAGGAGACGCGCTGCTGAAGTGCCGCTCAGTGACAGCAGAGGGCGCTGATGAACCGGTGAAGGAGACGCGCTGCTGAAGTGCCACTCAGTGACAGCAGAGGGCGCTGACGAACCGGTGAAGGAGACGCGCTGCTGAAGTGCCGCTCAGTGACAGCAGAGGGCGCTGATGAACCGGTGAAGGAGACGCGCTGCTGAAGTACCACTCAGTGACAGCAGAGGGCGCTGATGAACCGGTGAAGGAGACGCGCTGCTGAAGTGCCGCTCAGTGACAGCAGAGGGCGCTGATGAACCGGTGAAGGAGACGCGCTGCTGAAGTGCCTCTCAGTGACAGCAGAGGGCGCTGATGAACCGGTGAAGGAGACGCGCTGCTGAAGTGCCACTCAGTGACAGCAGAGGGCACTGATGAACTGCAGAATGCGGCTGTTACCCCGGGAACCCCGCAAACAAACAAAAACCGGGTGTAGTTTTTAAAACATCCATTCGTTTTTGTAATCTCAATGTTGTTCATCAAGCACCAAATACTTAATAGGCTATTTATTTTCAAACTTAAATTTTTTTATGTTTTAATCTGGACTACAACATACCCTAATAATTAGAACGTTCTGTTATTGTTCAGTAAAACTTTGAGACATACAACTTCATTAGTTAACATGTTAATTCATTATTACCAAACTGACAATGAAAAATACTTATAAAGAATGAATCATTCTATGTTAAATTCTTAGTTACTGTTTAATAACATTAAAATCAAAATAACTTTTTTAATGGACCTAAGATAAAACTAACAATGATCAGTATTTCTTAACTAACATTAACAAAAACATTATACTTTCTGTACCAAATGTAGCTATTGCTCAGTCTTAGTTAATGCATTAACTAATGAGACCTTATTGTAATTTGTAAGCCTACCTGTTGTTCTTTATAGCCTAATTCTTTTGCACTTTAATCTGTTTGAAAATTGTACTTTTACAGCTCTGAAAAATATCAAGACCATAACATTGATTTCTCATTGAGGGGTCTCTTAATTTTTTTCCAGAGCTGTATATATTTTTGGTGCATTATTGTATTTAAACATTAAGTTATTTTTGTTCTTACAAAAATAGTTCTTAAAGCTGTTATGCTATGGCAACACTTTTTTTTTTTGCAATTTATTTCAATATCGTGATAATATCGTATATCGTGATAAAACTTCATCAATTAATCGCAACATGAAAAATTGATATCGGCACATGCCTAGCTCGGACGCATCACACCCTCAAATGATGCCGGCAGTTTATTTATAAAATATATATTTATATAAGTAGATCGGGCATATCGCGACGTTTCGGCTATTTATCTAGCCTTCTTCAGGCGAGCCCGAATGGCAAAAGGGAATTTGACCCTGTCCCCTCCAGCTTATATAGGCTAGGAGGGCGGGGCCCCTCACCCAGCGACCAATTCCCACGTTCAGCATTGTATAATGCTTCATAAACTGTTTTTTAACACAAACTGATGTTGTTATTTTTATTTTTTTACAGGGTCCCGTTGAATAATCTGGAACAGCAGGCACTTACAACGGGTAAGTAGGCACCTTCGTGTACAATTCAGGTAAGTATGTGGTCAACACGAGGTCCAGACGCCTCGGCACGGGCTGAGTTAGGGGAATGAAATCCAGGATCCGAATCCCGAAGGATTTGGAAACGGTTACGCACTGTCCAGAGTTGTACTGGCCGCCACGAGTCTCACACATACACCTAAATCATACACGACAGCCAACACTCCTTCGAAGAAAGGGTTAGGTTTTCTGTATTTCCAGCCATCGGGTTCCAGGGAACCCGATGACGGTTGTGCACTGGCCATCCATTCCACTGACCGCTTTGAAATAGTATGGGATCAATATTGTCTCCCACCGACTCTCCCTCTATTTTTATGAATCTTTTTAGGCGTTATGTTATTAGGGCCCAAGCCCTGAAAGGGCGCAGAGCCCTATTGTTCTTCTAAGGACAATTTAGCTTTTTCGACTATTCGGGCACTTTCGGGGCCCTTATCATGCTCGAAAACTCTTGAAACTTTGCACACACATCGGAATCTGCGGCCATCAGGGCCGAGCTGAGCCTGGTACCTGGGCGTGGCAGGGGGGCTCGACAGCGCCCCCTAAAGTGGGGTCTGAAAACATGGTCTATAAATCAAACACACTTGCACGCACATGTATGAAACTCGGTACACATATAGAGCTCATCGGGCCGAACAACTTTCGTGCTCTAAGTTATGTGTCAGCCCAACAGGAAGTGAGCTATTATGGGTTGTTCGGAAAACGCATGCTCTGGAATTTGCGATACTCCTCCTAGACGATTCACCCGATCAGCACCAAACTCGGTCAGCATGAAGTCAAGACACTGAGGATGCTAAATTGCGAGCAACTTTTTGATATCTCAAACGGTTAGGCTGTGGCGAAGAGACGAATTTATGGCGAGAAAAGGGAAACAGGAAGTGTGTTATAACTTCTGCATTCATTAATTCATTTTGATGAAACTTCAGCTGTGTGTTCGTTGTAAGAGGCTGATCACATGGATATGACTTTTGTGAGTCAAAGTTATAGCGCCACCAACTGGCAGCAGGAAGTGTGTCACTTTCAAAATGCTTTGAAATCACCATCTTATTTTTACCCGATTTACTTCAAACTTCATCAGTATAATGTCAAACCATAGCAGATATAAAGCTGGTAAGCACTTCCTGATATTGTATATACTGTTGCCACGGCAACACATCAAACTTTAACATTCTTTTTCGCTGCTTTTGAGACTTTTAAAATGCTTCAAATTACATGAAACTCAACACACACATCAGACATGCTGTCCAGTAGATATGGGCAAAGACTTAAAACGGGCATGGTGGAGGAGCTCAGTAGCGCCATCAATTGACAAAAGTAATGCAATCTTTTGTCAAAAGTGGGGGGGTTAGTTTTATCTTCAGTCACCAAACTCTGTATAAACTCTGCTAAAACCATCATTTTTCTTTCCCCAAATGAATTACATTTTTGAGGGCCTAAACACGCATGAAAACTCATGAAACTTTGCACACGCATCAGAAGTGGTGAAAACATACATCTGATATGGGTTTCAGAATTAGGTGTGGCAAAATGGTTCGATAGCGCCACCTACAAAATTTAAATTAAGCGTCATTCGCGCTACGTTTCATGTATGAGTATGAAAATTCAGTAGACGCATTCAGCAGCCCAATACCTACAAAAAAGACCGAAGGCGCCAAATCTGAAAAACCAACAGGAAGTGAGATATTTTGAATTTTCTTCGGCAACACATCAAACTATAACATTATTTTTCGCTGCTTTTGAGACTCTTAAAATGCTTCAAATTACATGAAACTCAACACACACATCAGACATGCTGTCCAGTAGATATGGGCAAAGACTTAAAATCGGGCATGGTGGAGGAGCTCAGTAGCGCCATCTTTTGACAAAAGTAATGCAATCTTTTGTCAAAAGTGGGGGGGTTAGTTTTATCTTCAGTCACCAAACTCTGTATATATATTGTTCTCTTTGAGCCGAACAACTTTCTAATTTACAGTCATTAGCTCCGACGAACAGGAACTCAGATATTTAGGGCTTAAGGTGTGATGACCTTATTGTAATTGCTAAAACCATCATTTTTCTTTTCCCAAATGAATTACATTTTTGAGGGCCTAAACACGCATGAAAACTCATGAAACTTTGCACACGCATCAGAAGTGGTGAAAACATACATCTGATATGGGTTTCAGAATTAGGTGTGGCAAAATGGTTCGATAGCGCCACCTACAAAATTTAAATTAAGCGTCATTCACGCTACGTTTCATGTATGAGTATGAAAATTCAGTAGACGCATTCAACAGCCCAATACCTACAAAAAAGACCGAAGGCGCCAAATCTGAAAAACCAACAGGAAGTGAGATATTTTGAATTTTCTTTGGTACATTGGTGCAGTTTTTGCCATTGCCAGACGTTGTATTTTAACAAACTCCTCCTAGAGATTTAATCATATCAACATCGTATTTGCACAGTCTAATCTAAAGGCCTTTGTGGTGTTAAATTGGGAAGATCGGAAGTTTTCCCTGAAGGGTGTGTCCGTGGCGGCCTCACAAATGTTGATGTTTCGCCATGACACAGGAATTTGTTGTACCTCAGGCATATAATGTCCGATCTGCCTCAAACTTCACATGTTTGACAAGAGTCCTGGCCTGAAGACATCTACATTCCAATATTCAGTCAAAGTTATAGCGCCACCAACTGGCAGCAGGATGTGTCACTTTTTGAAAAAAAATTAAATCACTGTCTTACTTTCACCCGATTTACTTCAAACTTCATCAGTATAATGTGAAAACATGACAGACATAGACATACGAATGGATTCCTGATATTTTATAAACTGTTGCTATGGCAAAGTGTCATTTTAATTATTTTTTTGGGTGTTTTTGAGACTTAGCATGCTTGAAATTGTGTGTGTGTGTGTGTGTGTGTGTGTGTGTGTGTGTGTGTGTGTGTGTGTGTGTGTGCGTGCGCGTGTTTTCTTTACATGGGCTTTACAAAAGGTCATTCTGTTTTTGAAAAGACACATGTCTTAAAATGAATTATTTACTGATAAAAATCAAATTGATTTAAAAAGTAAATTTCACATGATTTTCTAGTTTATAAGTTGCCTGGGTATCACCAGACCAAGCTCAATTTAAGATTTGATCAATGAGCATTATTTGAATGACTCTGTATGCAATTGGATAGTCAACTAAACAGACTACTAAACTCGCCAATAGCGTGCCAGGTGGATAAGTTAGTCTGTGATTTGTTCCCGCAAAAGTTTAACAGAAGCAGTAGAAATGAATGTACGGGTTTTCAGACTGTGTTGCAGGGCAAAGTCAAATCGCTGACAGATCAGGCTGGGTTTACCCAGTCAGTCTAAGTAAATTTTATAATAAAGTTTATAATAAACTTCCATAAAATTTAGACGCGCATCTTACTCTTACCTGACACTTATATTAAAATCATTGCTGCAGTTTCTGTGATTTGGCTCCATTTGGTAATTTTGTAGTTAACATTTTTTTATTGGATGCTACAAATATTGAAATTAAAGCATGCTTAATTGCATAAGATTGTAAATAGCTAAGGTAGGTCAAAAACACATGTAGAGAAGTGTTAGGATAATACAATATCACCATTCGGACGGTATTCTGCGCTCATTTAAAATTGATGTGACATCATCTGACATGAAACTGATTCATTAAATTGAACTCATAGATGTGACTGTTGTGGTTCGTAGTCATAGCAGCACCAACTGCTGCAGTTAATGTGGTGAATCCAACTTCATTTGTAGGGCACTAACAATATAGTTTTATATAATTCGTTTAACAATTGTGTTAATAAAATAAAAAGACCATGAATTAAATACTGGCCTTCTGGACTTACAAAATTTTGAGCTGCAAAAGATAACTTTGCACATATTTGAAAATTACCTATTATATCATATTACATTAGAATTCATCTATATTTAAATTCCATCATGGGTGTGGCTTGTGGTCATAGCGGCACCAGCTGCTGCGGTAAATGTGGCATATTTGAGTGATTTTAAAATACTTTCCTGTTTAAATGCATATTGCATGTCTTGCACAATTTGCCTGAAGCCACCGGGGTGGTGGTGCCACCGGCTTGGGCCCGTCATCGCTGCTCGCAGCTTTAATTTATTATATTATTCATTTATTTATTTATCTTTATTGATATGTTTGTATGAGTTAATGCATGTATTTATTTGTTTGTATATTTGTTAATTGATTTATTAATCTTTTTTTTTCTCCCTTTTTTCTTCTAGGTCCAGTTCGATGTAAAAGTTTTGAAGGGATCCCAAAACCTGGTGTTGTGCTGACCTCTAGTGTTCAGAGAGGTGTTCTGACCTCTCAGCACATGTGCAGGTAAGTTTTAAAAGGGTCAAGGGTCAATCTTTACCATAGACTGGCAAAAGGAGTACACAGGCAGAAATGAAGAGGTAAACCCATTGAATTTAATTACAAATATATTTATTTACTCAATTTAATCCAAGTAGCTCTTGCTGTATGAAAAAGCGGGCTATTTGAGCTGAGGGTTATTTTAAGCAGGGTAGTTTTATTGCTAGGGTTCCCTTGGGTAGGTTTTAGGGTTCTGTGTGGTGTTGGTCAGTCCAGGGTTATTTTGGGTAGGGTTAGGTGATGAAAAGGGTCCAGATGTCCAGGGTTATTTCGGGTAGGGTTAGGTAATGAGAGGGTTTAGATGTCCAGGGGTTTCTTTTGGGTAGGGTTAGGTGATGAGAAGGGTTAAGATGTCCAGGGTTATTTCGGGTAGGGTTAGGTAATGAGAGGGTTTAGATGTCCAGGGTTATTTCGGGTAGGGTTAAGGAATGAAAAGGGTTAAGATGTCCAGGGTTATTTTGGGTAGGGTTAGGTGAGAAGAGGGGTCAGATGTCCAGATGGTGGTGGGTTAGGGTTAGGGTTAGGGTTAGGGTTAGGGTTAGGGTTAGGGTTAGGGTTAGGGTTAGGGTTAGGTTTTTTGGAATTGCAACAGCTCCCCCCAACCCAGCATGTCGCCAGGCCGGAAGGGAGTCTGAGGACACGCACGGGCCGACGCTTGTTAGACTCTACCGTTGTCCTTACTCAGGAATTGCCAACCTGGCTTTGGGTCCCAATAACAAAAACCCCTCCCCCCCAGGGAATGCATGGCCTGCTGGGCCCACGACACCCCCCGCAACTCTAATCTAAACCCCCAACGAACCCCCCCACGCCCCTCCCCAAAATAAAATCTCCAACGCCCTTCGTCCCCCAGGAACAGACAGAATCAATTTGTAGGTTAAAAGTCGCCCCAGCCCCCCCTCAGGGCTGTAACAAGCAGGGCTGTCCAATACTTGACCTCAATCCTTCAATTCTCCTATCACCTCACTAGGCTCCCTAACGGGGTGAACCCCTTCATTCCAACCTTCCACAAACAACACTCCGGCTATGAATGTGAACATACCAAGCCCTTGTCATCCACCCATTAGGGCTGTGTCAGACAAGGTTAGGCCCGAAAGGGTTGTGAGGACAAATCCCAAATACCAACCCTTGACCCATCCGGGCTACGGCCGGCAGGGCTGCTACCGGTAGGGCTACAATCCATCCAAAAGCTACTCTATTCAATCTGTGATGGGTAGGTTTAGGTATAAGTCCCTAGTACGTCAAGTCAGTGACGGGTAGGTTTAGGCAAGTATGGGTGTGGGGATAGATCTCCCAAAAACACCCCAGTGATTACTCATTACCCCTCTGATGGGTAGGTTTAGGTATAAGTCACTAGTACGTCAAGTCAGTGACGGGTAGGTTTAGGCAAGTATGGGTGTGGGGATAGATCTCCCAAAAACACCCCAGTGATTACTCATTACCCCTCTGATGGGTAGGTTTAGGTATAAGTCACTGATGCGTCAGGTCAGTGACGGGTAGGTTTAGGCAAGTGTGGGTGTGGGGATAGATCCCCCAAAAAACACCCCAGTGATTATCCATTACCCCACTAACGGGTAGGTTAAGGTATAAAGCCCCAACTCGTCCAATCTGAGACTCATCAAGCCCAAACTAAAATCACTACGAGCGAAACTACGATCAAAACAACCACAATACCACCACCCAACTATACCTATCTAACTAACTACCAATCCCTAATCGAAATGCAAGGTTCTTCTGTGAACCTACTCCGAACCAGCGAATCCAGCCAGCCCCGAAGGACATGACCAGATAATCCTGGCCCGGCATCGCATTCCCATCAGTGTATACTGATACCCAACCTTCCTCCAATACTTCCAGAACGTGCTACCATCCAAGCGCACTCTAATCTTTCCATGTCCCCTAGACCTATCCCTTCCTACCCGAAATGCAAGGTTCTTCTGTGAACCTACTCCGAACCAGCGAACCCAGCCGGACCCGAAGGACCCGACTGGATAATCCTGGCCCGGCATCGCATTCCCATCAGTGTATACTGATACCCAACCTTCCTCCAATACTTCCAGAACGTGCTACCATCCAAGCGCACTCTAATCTTTCCATGTCCCCTAGACCTATCCCTTCCTACCCGAAATGCGAGGTTCTTCTGGGAACCTGCTCCGAACCAGCGAATCCAGCCAGCCCCGAAGGACATGACCGGATAATCCTGGCCCGGCATCGCATTCCCATCAGTGAATTCTGATATACAAACGTCTGTGATTTAAAAAAGGTGCTCCGCTATAAGAGCCTTCTACTGCTACCCTATCCCTTCTACAAGTACCCCCAATGTGTTTTGAACAATACAGACCAACCCTTAGTCTCCCCAAACAGATGCCCTTACTTCTAGGTGAAATCCTCCCATTACCACCTAAATTAGTTCTCCTGTACCCCCAATACTGTAGGTGAGGGAAATATTCAAGACACTGTCGTCAGTAGTGTTCCAGAGAATCATCAGGTGTTTCGGCGCCTTACACACTAGACACCTTCCTCTCTGGCGGCCCGTCTTGGATGATCAGTCCAAGACCAGTGTCCTATAGCCAATCGCTAAATCTTACTGGACCGAATCGGCACACACCATGGTTGCGTTTCGGTAGAAAACCCTACATTCCCTTCTTCTACAACCCACCCCGAGCCAACTCTTTATTAAGAAAACTGCCATTCAGTGTGCAAGCATGTTTGATGCATAATGTACTGGTGCTTGAATGGTGCTAATCACCCATAGAAAATCGGGCTCCAATTAAGGCCTGTTAGCCCCAGGCCACCTTCCCTGCGTGCTGTCCAAGTGGACCCAGGGGGGCTGGATACTTACCGCCCTCCCCAAGCAGCCCTTTGTTAACACCGCAAGGTTTCCAAGCTGCCCGGAAAAGGCCCGTGAGAAACGTCTACCAACTCGGGCCCTTCGTCAGAGAACCACCTTCTACCACCTCAAACCAAGGATACCTGCCCCGGGACAAAAGGCTAGGCCCCAACAGTCCCTCTCGGGAGAAGAGGCCAGACTGGCGGATGCACATTCCTGTACACCAAGCTTCTACCAGCCGATCTACCTGGAAATCAAACCATCACTAACAACGTTGTTAATAGTCTTCTTACCTTCACAATCTTTACTTCCTGGCCTGCCAATCCAATACAGTCCAACCACAATCCAATACTCTCAATTTACTGCCAACGTTCCACCAATCGCCTCCAACACTGCTCGAGTGTAACTCACAAGGTCCCACTGGCCAACCTAGGTCTACACAACCCCTCAACTCTATCGTGGTAAGCTAACTCAGGCTCCTCCCCTTCACCTGTTCACACCCTCGTTGCTTGACGATATTATGGGACCCCACCCCTCACCTTATCAGGCACACCCAAGAACCTAATCGCATCTCGGACCAGGCCAAAAAATGTTTATTGACTTTCCGACCGAAGTCTCATCGGTATTGATGTAAGACTTTTTATCGACTTTACAACCGAAATCCTATCGGTGTTCCTATGACATGTTTATCGACTTATTAACCGAAATCCTATCGGTAACCGATATACAATGATTATCGCCTTTCTAACCGAAATCTTATCGGTATTGGTGTAAAAACTTTTTATCGACTTTACCACCGAAATCCTATCGGTAACTGATATACCATGTTTATCGACTTTTACAACCGAAAGCTATCGGTACTCCTATACAATGTTTGTCAACTTTTTCACCGAAGTCTTATCGGTATTTGTATAACTTTTTATCGACTTCATACCCGAAATCCTATCGGTATTCCTATAACATGTTTATTGACCTATTAACCGAAATCCTATCGGTAACTGATACACAATGTTTATCGACTTTACAACCGAAATCCTATCGGTGTTTCTATAACATGTTTATCGACTTTACAACCGAAATCCTATCGGTGTTTCTATAACATGTTTATCGACTTTACAACCGAAATCCTATCGGTAACTGATATACAATGATTATCGCCTTTCTAACCGAAATCTTATCGGTATTGGTGTAAAAACTTTTTATCGACTTTACCACCGAAATCCTATCGGTATTCCTATGAAATGTTTATCGACTTTATAACCGAAGTCCTATCGGTAACTGATGTACAATGTTTATCGACTTTTACAACCGAAACCTATCGGTACTCCTATGAAATGTTTGTCAACTTTTTCACCGAAGTCTTATCGGTATTGATGTAACACTTTTTATCGACTTTACAACCGAAATCCTATCGGTATTCCTGTGAAATGTTTATCGACTTTATAACCGAAGTCCTATCGGTAACCAATATACAATGTTTATCGACCCTTACAACCGACAACCTATCGGTACTCCTATGAAATGTTTATCGACTTTATAACCGAAGTCCTATCGGTAACTGATATACAATGTTTATCGACTTTACAACCGAAATCCTCTCGGTATTCCTATGAAATGTTTATCGACTTTATAACCGAAGTCCTATCGGTAACTGATGTACAATGTTTATCGACTTTATAACCGAAGTCCTATCGGTAACTGATATACAATGTTCATCGACTTTCCAACCGAAATCTTATCGGTATTGGTGTAACACTTTTTATCGACTTTATAACCGAAGTCCTATCGGTAACTGATATACAATGTTTCTCGACTTTATAACCGAAGTCCTATCGGTAACTGATGTACAATGTTTATCGACTTTATAACCGGAATCCTATCGGTATTGAAATGAAATGTTTATCGACTTTATACCCGAAATCCTATCGGTATTCCTATAACATGTTTATTGACTTATTAACCGAAATCCTATCGGTGTTCCTATAACATGTTTATCGACTTTGCAACCGAAATCCTATCGGTATTCCTATGAAATGTTTATTGACTTTATCACCGAAGTCCTATCGGTAACTGATATACAATGTTTATCGACTTCACAACCGAAATCCTATCGGTACTCCTATGAAATGTTTATTGACTTTATAACCGAAGTCCTATCGGTAAAACCCCTTATCCACTATACAACCGAAACCCTATCGGTGTTCCTATAACATGTTTATCGACTTTACAACCGAAATCCTATCGGTATTCCTATGAAATGTTTATTGCCTTTATAACCGAAATCCTATCGGTATTCCTATGAAATGTTTATCGACTTTATAACCGAAATCCTATCGGTATTCCTATGAAATGTTTATCGACTTTATAACCGAAGTCCTATCGGTAACTGATGTACAATGTTTATCGACTCTATAACCGAAATCCTATCGGTAACTGATATACAATGTTTATCGACTTTCTAACCGAAATCCTATCGGTATTCCTATGAAATGTCTATTGCCTTTATAACCGAAGTCCTATCGGTATTCAAATGAAATGTTTATCGACTTTATAACCGAAGTCCTATCGGTAACTGATGTACAATGTTTATCGACTTTCTAACCGAAATCTTATCGGTATTGGTGTAACACTTTTTATCGACTTTATAACCGAAGTCCTATCGGTAACTGATGTACAATGTTTATCGACTTTCTAACCGAAATCTTATCGGTATTGGTGTAACACTTTTTATCGACTTTATAACCGAAGTCCTATCGGTAACTGATGTACAATGTTTATCGACTTTCTAACCGAAATCTTATCGGTATTGGTGTAACACTTTTTATCGACTTTACAACCGAAATCCTATCGGTATTCCTATGAAATGTTTATTGCCTTTATAACCGAAGTCCTATCGGTAACTGATGCACAATGTTTATCGACTTTATCACCGAAGTCCTATCGGTATTCCTAAGAAAAGTTTATCGACTTATCAACCGAATCCCTATCGGCAACTGATACACAATGTTTATCGACCTTATAACCGAAGTCTTATCGGTATAAAAACTTTTTATCGACTTTATACCCGAAATCCTATCGGTATTCCTATAACATGTTTATTGACTTATTAACCGAAATCCTATCGGTGTTTCTATAACATGTTTATCGACTTTCTAACCGAAATCCTATCGGTATTCCTATTAAATGTTTATTGCCTTTATAACCGAAGTCCTATCGGTAACTGATGTACAATGTTTATCGACTTTATAACCGGAATCCTATCGGTATTGAAATGAAATGTTTATCGACTTTATAACCGAAGTCTTATCGGTATATCATCCTGCCCAGACTAGGCCTCACCCCACTTTTGTTTAATTCCCTGGAATTGAAGGATCACCTGTCTAGGTCACCACCCAATTTTTGCCAACGTTCCACTCATTCACCTAATGCACCTTAGACACCAGGAACTCAGAACTCTGGATACTTCATAGACAACCGTCCCATCTTTGTCCAGTCATAGTCCCATCCTTCTAACCAAAAGGATACATAATCCTTCCTCCTACCCATCCTATCCCCCACTTCTTTATAAACCCCACAAATATCAATCTAATTACAACCCTTCACTATCCCCCTACAACCCCATTCAGAGACGAACCAAGAAATGCTAGACCTGTCTGGGTCGCACATTTCCCTAGGGCCTGTCTGGGCCTGATTCGCTCTCCCATCCCGCATCCCCCCCCAGCCGCAGGCCGGGAGAGATGCCGGAGGGAGCCTCTGCCCACCCAGAAAACAAAAAACCCCGGCCAAAATCAATATTTACAAAGTTACAGCCTAACCTCTTCACCTAAACTGAAATGCGAGGTCCTTGAATGAACCTAGTCCGAACCGGCGAACCCGGCCCGACCCGAGAGTCATGACCCGATAATCCCGGAACGGCATCGCATTCTTCTCAGAGACTTCTGATCACCCACCTTCCTCCCATTTCTCCAACTGTGCTGCCATCCAGGTGCACCCCAATCCTATCTCATCCATCTGACCAATTACAAACTAAGACCTATCCCGTCCTCACGCCCTACCTGAAATGCGAGGTTCTTCTGTGAACCTACTCCGAACCAGCGAATCCGGCCGGACCCGAAGGCCCTGCCCGGATAATCCTGGCCCGGCATCGCATTCCTATCAGTCTATTCTGATATTGAATGTTCCTCTACACTTCCATTCCAACCTTCCACAATGTGGGTTAGGGTTAGGGTTAGGGTTAGGGTTAGGGTTAGGTTTATGAAATTACAACAGCTCCCTCCCGAACCTAGCCTTCGGCCAGGCCGGAAGGGAGACTGAGGAAGTGCACTGGCCGACGCTTGTTAGACTCTGCTGTCGTCCCTGTTTTCTTGGGACTGCCGACTTGGCATTGGGTACCCACGAACAAAAAAACCTCCCCCCCGGGGGAAACGCTAGACCGGGCTAGGCCACGCATCTCCCCAAACTCTAAACCTAACCCCCCAACGAATCCCCACCCACCGCACGCACCCACCCCAAACACAAAACCCCACGACACGGCTTCATAGACCGCTCCGAACTAAACAGTTAAGCTACTGGGTAAGCTTTACGATAACCCAAACATCCCCCCCTCGGGGCTGCAATGAGTAGGGCTACCCGGCAAGGGTATCAAGACTCCTGAGAAATATAAACCTGACAATACTCCATAGAGCGGTGAAACACTGATCGATATGGGGATAGACCTCCTCCAAAATCAACCCATCCTTAGGGCTGTGACCAGTA
This sequence comes from Pseudorasbora parva, assembly GCF_024679245.1. Lineage (NCBI taxonomy): Eukaryota > Metazoa > Chordata > Actinopteri > Cypriniformes > Gobionidae > Pseudorasbora > Pseudorasbora parva. The sequence continues at coordinate 45,092,264 of NC_090188.1, forward strand.
GGGTTATGCTCTAGCCCCATTCGATCCATCCGGGCTGTACCGGCTAGGGTTCAAACCATGCCCCCGGTCTGTGATGGGTAGGGTTAGGTAGATTATTAAACTCATACCCCAGGTCTGTGATGGGTAGGGTTAGGTATCAGCCCCCACTAATACCACAGGTCTGTGACGGGTAGGTTTAGGCAGGGATCGGTATGGGGATAGATCCTCAAAAACCAAGTCACTGCTCATTACCCCTGTGACGGGTAGGTTTAGGTATAAGCCACTGATTCATCAGGTCAGTGATGGGTAGGTTTAGGTATAAGCCACTGATTCATCAGGTCAGTGACGGGTAGGTTTAGGTATAAGCCACTGATTCATCAGGTCAGTGATGGGTAGGTTTAGGTATAAGCCACTGATTCGTCCGGTCAGTGACGGGTAGGTTTAGGTATAAACCCCTGATTCCTCCGGTCAGTGACGGGTAGGTTTAGGTATAAGGCACTCATTCGTCAATGACGGGTAGGCTTAGGTATGATTCCGACATCCGCCAATCACAAGAAACCCACACGTCCACTACGGTTGTGAGAGTGAAGTTAAGACGGATAGTGTGCGGGTAATCCCCACACCAATCCTCAGTCTGTTAGAACTGTGACCGATACTGTGTGGGTGTTCCCAACACTAATCATCAGTCCGTTAGGAACGTGATAGTTAATTACGGCGTAAATCGATCAGCCTATATCCCACAAGACCATTAAGGTTGTGAGAGGGAAGTTAAAACGGGTAATATAAGGGTAAATCCCAAGACCCATCACCAGTCTGTTAGGACTGTGATAGTTAATTAAGGCATAAACCGATCACCAGATATCCCACAAGACCATTAAGGTTGTGAGAGGGAAGTTATGGCGGGTATGTAAGGGTTAGGGTTAGGGTTAGGGTTAGGGTTAGGGTTAGGGTTAGGGTTAGGTTAGGGTTAGGGTTAGGGTTAGGGTTAGGGTTAGGGTTAGTTAGGGTTAGGTTAGGGTTAGGTTTTATAAATTACAACAGCTCCCTCCAACCCAGCACCCGCTAGGTCAGAAGAGAGTCTGAGGACAGGCACTGGCCGACGCTTGTTTGACTCTGCCGTCCTCCTGCCTTAGGAGCTTTACCATACTTGGTATCGGGTCCCCACAACAGAAACCCCTCCCGCCCCGGGAGAAGTGCTAGGCCGGACCGGGCCCCACACTTCCCCAAACACTAACCTAACCCCCCTGCGAACCCACTTTTAGCCCACGCACCTCCCCAAAAAAAATATATATAATACACCCCACACACACCCAGAACTGCAAATACTGATTTTCCAATTTGGTAGGTCAAGAGCCCCATCAGCCCCCCCTCAGAGCTGGTTTCCCCCCGCTGCCGGAATGTCCCCGGCCTTTTTATGGTTATCAGAAAATCCTTAACGACCAACCCTCCCTAGAATGGTGGTGCTATGGGGATAGACCCCCTCCAAACCTTGACCCATCATCCGGGTTTTACCCAGTAGGGTTGTGCCCAGTAGGGTTATGCCCAGGCCCAGTCTAATCCCTCAGGGCTGTATCAGCTAGGGTTAAGCATAAGCCCAAACTAATACCCTAGGTCTGTGATGGGTAGGGTTAGGTATCCGCCCCCACTAATACAACAGATCTGTGACGGGTAGGTTTAGGCAGGAATCGGTATGGGGATAGATCCCACCAGAACCGAGTCCCTGCTCATTACCTCTATGATGGGTAGGTTTTAGGTATAAGCCACTGATTCCTCCGGTCAGTGACGGGTAGGTTTAGGTATAAGCTAATGATTCATCAAGTCAGGAATGCTTTTTTAGGTAGGGTTAGGTATACCGCACTGATTTGTCAGTGACTGGTGGGTTTGGACATGAATCACTAATCCCTCAGGTCAGTGACATCCATCACTGATCCATCCGGTCTGTGACATCAGTCACTGATTCATCAGGTTTTCTATCAGTCTTAGATCCATGAGGCCTGCGACATCAGTCACCGACCCATGAGATCCGTGACCCCAATGCCCACCTCCTCCTTTAAGCCCAAGTCCCCTGGGTAAGCTACCTACAGACTATACTGCTTTCTGAACTGCCGAGCTGACCCATGATACACTCCCCTTATACCCAGTCATTTCTCAGGAATCCTTCTCCCGGTAAGTCACTCGACTACCCCGTATAATTCCCCTAGTCCCCCAAAAACCATACTGGTGAGGGAAATACTCAAGACACCATCATCAGTAGTGTTCCAGAGAATCATCAGGTGTTTCGGCACCCAACACACTATACACCCTCCTCTCTGGCGGCCCGTCTTGGATGATCAGTCCAAGACCAGTGTCTTATAGCCAATCGCTAAATCTTACTAGACCGAATCGGCACAAACCATGATTGCGTTTCGGTAAAAAAAATAGTTATCCTTTTTCCACAAGTCGTCCCCCCCACCCTGAACACAACCCTTTTTAAAGAAATTTGCCAGTCAGTGTGCAGGCATGTTGATGCAAAAATGTACTGGTGCTTGAGTGGTGCTAATCACCTGTAGAAGATTGGGCTCCAATTAAGGCCTGTTAGCCCCAGGCCACCTTCCCTGCGTGCTGTCCAAGTGGACCCAGGGGGGCTGGATACTTACCGCCCTCCCAAGCAACCCTTCGTTAACACCGCAAGGTATCCAGGTTGCCCGAGAAAAAGCCTGCGAGAAACGTCTGTCCTCTGGGCCCTTTGTCAGAGAAAATTCTACTGACTTAAACCAGGAAATCTTGCCCTGGGACAAAGGCAAGGCTTCCGAACCCCCGAAGAGGTTGAAGGTTCAGACTGGCGGATGCACATTACTGCACACCAAGCTTCTACCAGTCCCTCCCTCTGCTGAATCACGCAACACCGTACCAACCCATTCCTTACCTTGCAACACCACTTGCCAATTCCCCACACAACCTCAGACTCAGATGCCAATGCTCTTCGTGATACTTCAGTAATACTTTGGTAATACTTCAGTAATACTCCACTACACCTTCAATTCTATTATCCCTATGTCCTAACACCTACCAAATCCACCCCGCCATTTCGCCCACGGTAGGTTCCCTGGCTCCACCCCCCTGCTGCTATCCACCTCTGCCCATCCTCCTCCCTAACGAGCTTCAGGCTATACCCCCCAGCCACCCTTTAACCGATTATTCAGCACCCAAACTTCTTGGCCTGAATGTGCCACGTTAATATCTGAGTGCAGATCCAAACGACCTGTAACCTGGATGAAAAAGGATGAATAATGATCCCCACCCCCCCACAAAAAACTTTAAGAACTTTAAGAAGAAAACATAACTTAACCGAACGTATTAATCTGTCTTGCAGGATAGCCGAGGTTTTACTCTGTCTTTCGAACTTGCAGGATCAGTCCTGCTTGGTGAAAACCGAAATTCTCGTTGTTATTCCCTACTTTCACCACTTGGATAAACTTCCCTTTTCTAGGCCCAGTACCGCAGCATTCATTGGTATTTTGGACTCATTCAGGGATTGAGTTTTATCGATCTTTTTTGAGGTCATACAACCTAACCGGTCCCCTCTCTAGGACCCACTATCTCGTTCATGGTAAGTTTTTCCGAAAACTCGATATTTTACCGATGTTTGGGAAACCACCGAATCTGACCTGAATAAGCAGATCCCATGTTAATACTGACTTTTCCCACCAAAAACTCCCCTTTTACTAGGCCCAATACCAAAACATTCATTGGTATTTTGGACTCATTCAGGGATTGAGTTTTATCGATCTTTTTTGAGGTTATACAACCTAACCGGTCCCCTCTCTAGGACCCACTATCTCGTTCATGGTAAGTTTTTCCGAAAATTCGATATTTTACCGATGTTTGGGAAACCACCGAATCTGACCTGAATAAGCAGATCCCATGTTAATACTGACTTTTCCCACCAAAAACTCCCCTTTTACTAGGCCCAATACCAAAACATTCATTGGTATTTTGGACTCATTCAGGGATTGAGTTTTATCGATCTTTTTTGAGGTCATACAACCTAACCGGTCCCCTCTCTAGGACCCACTATCTCGTTCATGGTAAGTTTTTCCGAAAATTCGATATTTTACCGATGTTTGGGAAACCTGAAAGGAGAGTCAGATACAGGGATAGGTCTTTGGACAGTCGTCCGTCTCCTCCCCGATCATCACCTTCTCCCTTTTTGTTTTTTTATTTTTTATTTTTCTATTTTTATTTTGTTTGTTTTGTATTTTTTTCTGTCTTTTTTATTATTATTATTATTGTTTATCTTTTATTCCTTATTTTTTAGTTATTTATTTTTCTTAGCCAAAATCTGTTATTAACCCCCAAAAACTATTCCCTCCAAACCATAACAAAAAACTTTGGCACATCTGCCCTTCTTCCTTTATTCCCGGAGCCCCGCCAGCCAGTGCTGTAACATTGCTTCCGCCGTGCCTGGGGTCCAGTGGATACCATCCTTTTCTGTGGCAAACCTCTCCACAGGCAAGATGGGTAAAATCTGCCCCGTCTCCTCAATTAGTTGGTTAATGACCCCTAAATTCTGGGTCTGCCACCTGGGCAGATTCCGATTGAAATTTATCAGGGGAATATATACCTTTGCCCTTGGGAAGGTCTGTGCTGCTGCTTCCCTCAGACGTGTCAGGCTGTGCTTCAAATTGCCGCGATCGGCCTGTTTCCTATTATTCAACCCCACTGCGATTATTAGGTGCCGTACCACCGGGGATACTGGGGTTCTGTGCTTAACCAGGCTGTAAGCCTGTGCCAGGTTCATACCTGGGAAGCAGTCCACCTCCACCTCCCGATTTCCAACCTTGGGGAGCCTCCCAAGATTGGAATCCCCTATCAACAGCACCCTCCTGACTGGGGCCAGCTCCCAGTTTTTACTGCCTTCCCCTGGATGGGTATGTGTAAGGTGCAGGCTTTGACCCTGCTCCCCTCTGCCCTGCTGCTCTTTGCCCCCGGCTGGCCCTCCTGGCGGCTGCTTCCCTGCGCCTGCCCCTTGTTCTTCCTGGCCCCCTTTGGCTCCTTCCTCCTCCAACAATGATTGAGGGCTATCCTCGAGCTCCAGGGATTCCAGGCTCAAAGCCGCCTGGACTTCTTCCGGCTCCTCCCCTCCTGGACTCCCTGGTGCCCCTTGACCCTGGGTCTCAGGACAGAAGGGCGGGCAAACTGTGGCTGTTTCCTCCTCTGCCTGAGGTTTCCTTGCCCCTTGCTTCCTGCGTCTTGGCATCGGTATCGGCCTAGATCCCGTCGCCACTACCATCCCTCCCTGTTCCTGCACCTGCACCTTTGCCACCGGCTCTGGGTCCAGTTCCCCCTGCTCGGTGACCTCCATTCCCCGCTGTCCTGGCCTCTGGGCTCCGGTCAGGACTTGCCTCACCTCCTCTGAGGCCAGCTCAATGGTTCTTGTCCTGAGCCCCTTTATATTACCGCGCGCCCACCTGGTCGCCACTGCCAGTGCTTCCTCCCACCGTACTTGGGAGACTGTTGCCAGTTCTGCCCTGGCTCCCTGCAGGGCCTCCGCATAATGGGTGCCCAGGATCTGAACACCCGTATGGAGCCAATTCCTCGCGTTCCCATACGTGAGCCAGTCCGTATCCATACAAGGCAATGCTGGTTTGGCCCCCCTAGCCACTTGCCTTGCCAACCGGAGCAATTGGGCTGGCTGTCGATTTTGTTGCTCCGCCTCTCTCACATCAAGCTCATAATGGAACGCTTTAATGAATCTATAGAAGACTCGCACCGTTTTCTTGAATTCTGCGTCCGCATCCATCCTATCCAATACAGAAAAAAACGTTTTACTTCCCAGTTCCCTTCATTACTGCCGCTCCCTACCTTTCCTCCACCCCCCTTCTTTTATCCCCCTCACACAGAGAGAGACACACACACACACACACACACACACGAACCAAGAAATGCTAGACCTGTCTGGGTCGCACATTTCCCTAGGGCCTGTCTGGGCCTGGCTCGCTCCCCCATCCCGCCTCTCCCCCAGCCATAAGCCAAGAGAGATGCCGGAGGGAGTCTCTGCCCTCCCCCCACAAAACCAAACCCCCCAAAAAAACACAAAAAAAACACAAAAAAACCCCCCACCAAAAAACCTAGACCTAGGACTCTCTCCCCATACTTCCCCGATCATCTTAGCCTTCCTTCCTTGCTCTTTAAGGTCCCTCCTCCCTACTTTATCTGGTGGTACGTCTTCCTTGCGTGACCTCTCCTCTCTCATTCAACCCGTTGGGTACTTTGGTACCCAACCTTTTAATCCATACAAACTCCTTGTACAGTCTCTGCCTCAATGTCCACCTTGGCTTATGTTCCAGGCCCCATATCTGCAAGCTCTGTAGCCCATGTCTGACAAAGTGGCTAACCAACACAGTCCTCCTACCAATCACTCGCTCCTTTCTAATAGTGTACCGGTGTTGGTACAATCTTGTCCGAATGGCATTCTTTGTCTGTCCCACATACTGTTTACCACATTTGGAGCATTTAATGACATAGACACAATTCTTAGTATCTAATGAGATCCTAGGAAGAAAGAAAGCCTTGTGTCCACCCCAAGCCTTTATCACCCGAAGCCTCCCAACCTGTCTCCGTCCTTCCCCACCCCTGGGAAGGCGGCTGTGCACCAACAGGTCCCCCAGATTCTTATTTCGCCTGTAGGCTGAACGCAGGGTTATAACCGACCCCTCTGGAGCACTTTTTGCCAGGGTTTCCCTAAAATTACCCTTCACCCTCCTCACAAGCTCCACTGAGCCCGGGGAAAAAGTAAAGATTGCCGGGACCAAGACTCCATCCCCTTGGGAGGAATGAGGTTCTGGGTCCGTTAGGGTTAGGGTTAGGGTTAGGGTTAGGGTTAGGGTTAGGGTTAGGGTTAGGTTAGGTTAGGTTAGGGTTAGGGTTAGGGTTAGGGTTAGGGTTAGGGTTAGGGTTAGGGTTAGGGTTAGGGTTAGGGTTAGGGTTAGGGTTAGGGTTAGGGTTAGGGTTAGGGTTAGGGTTAGGGTTAGGGTTAGGGTTAGGGTTAGGGTTAGGGTTAGGGTTAGGGTTAGGGTTAGGGTTAGGGTTAGGGTTAGGGTTAGGGTTAGGGTTAGGGTTAGGGTTAGGGTTAGGGTTAGGGTTAGGGTTAGGGTTAGGGTTAGGGTTAGGGTTAGGGTTAGGGTTAGGGTTAGGGTTAGGGTTAGGGTTAGGGTTAGGGTTAGGGTTAGGGTTAGGGTTAGGGTTAGGTTAGGGTTAGGGTTAGGGTTAGGGTTAGGGTTAGGGTTAGGGTTAGGGTTAGGGTTAGGGTTAGGGTTAGGGTTAGGGTTAGGGTTAGGGTTAGGGTTAGGGTTAGGGTTAGGGTTAGGGTTAGGGTTAGGGTTAGGGTTAGGGTTAGGGTTAGGGTTAGGGTTAGGGTTAGGGTTAGGGTTAGGGTTAGGGTTAGGGTTAGGGTTAGGGTTAGGGTTAGGGTTAGGGTTAGGGTTAGGGTTAGGGTTAGGGTTAGGGTTAGGGTTAGGGTTAGGGTTAGGGTTAGGGTTAGGGTTAGGGTTAGGGTTAGGGTTAGGGTTAGGGTTAGGGTTAGGGTTAGGGTTAGGGTTAGGGTTAGGGTTAGGGTTAGGGTTAGGGTTAGGGTTAGGGTTAGGGTTAGGGTTAGGGTTAGGGTTAGGGTTAGGGTTAGGGTTAGGGTTAGGGTTAGGGTTAGGGTTAGGGTTAGGGTTAGGGTTAGGGTTAGGGTTAGGGTTAGGGTTAGGGTTAGGGTTAGGGTTAGGGTTAGGGTTAGGGTTAGGGTTAGGGTTAGGGTTAGGGTTAGGGTTAGGGTTAGGGTTAGGGGTTAGGGTTAGGGTTAGGGTTAGGGTTAGGGTTAGGGTTAGGGTTAGGGTTAGGGTTAGGGTTAGGGTTAGGGTTAGGGTTAGGGTTAGGGTTAGGGTTAGGGTTAGGGTTAGGGTTAGGGTTAGGGTTAGGGTTAGGGTTAGGGTTAGGGTTAGGGTTAGGGTTAGGGTTAGGGTTAGGGTTAGGTTTTATAAATTACAACAGCTCCCTCCAACCCAGCACCCGCTAGGTCAGAAGAGAGTCTGAGGACAGGCACTGGCCGACGCTTGTTTGACTCTGCCGTCCTCCTGCCTTAGGAGCTTTACCATACTTGGTATCGGGTCCCCACAACAGAAACCCCTCCCGCCCCGGGAGAAGTGCTAGGCCGGACCGGGCCCCACACTTCCCCAAACACTAACCTAACCCCCCTGCGAACCCACTTTTAGCCCACGCACCTCCCCAAAAAAAATATATATAATACACCCCACACACACCCAGAACTGCAAATACTGATTTTCCAATTTGGTAGGTCAAGAGCCCCATCAGCCCCCCCTCAGAGCTGGTTTCCCCCCGCTGCCGGAATGTCCCCGGCCTTTTTATGGTTATCAGAAAATCCTTAACGACCAACCCTCCCTAGAATGGTGGTGCTATGGGGATAGACCCCCTCCAAACCTTGACCCATCATCCGGGTTTTACCCAGTAGGGTTGTGCCCAGTAGGGTTATGCCCAGGCCCAGTCTAATCCCTCAGGGCTGTATCAGCTAGGGTTAAGCATAAGCCCAAACTAATACCCTAGGTCTGTGATGGGTAGGGTTAGGTATCCGCCCCCACTAATACAACAGATCTGTGACGGGTAGGTTTAGGCAGGAATCGGTATGGGGATAGATCCCACCAGAACCGAGTCCCTGCTCATTACCTCTATGATGGGTAGGTTTTAGGTATAAGCCACTGATTCCTCCGGTCAGTGACGGGTAGGTTTAGGTATAAGCTAATGATTCATCAAGTCAGGAATGCTTTTTTAGGTAGGGTTAGGTATACCGCACTGATTTGTCAGTGACTGGTGGGTTTGGACATGAATCACTAATCCCTCAGGTCAGTGACATCCATCACTGATCCATCCGGTCTGTGACATCAGTCACTGATTCATCAGGTTTTCTATCAGTCTTAGATCCATGAGGCCTGCGACATCAGTCACCGACCCATGAGATCCGTGACCCCAATGCCCACCTCCTCCTTTAAGCCCAAGTTAGGGTTAGGGTTAGGTTAGGGTTAGGGTTAGGTTTTATAAATTACAACAGCTCCCTCCAACCCAGCACCCGCTAGGTCAGAAGAGAGTCTGAGGACAGGCACTGGCCGACGCTTGTTTGACTCTGCCGTCCTCCTGCCTTAGGAGCTTTACCATACTTGGTATCGGGTCCCCACAACAGAAACCCCTCCCGCCCCGGGAGAAGTGCTAGGCCGGACCGGGCCCCACACTTCCCCAAACACTAACCTAACCCCCCTGCGAACCCACTTTTAGCCCACGCACCTCCCCAAAAAAAATATATATAATACACCCCACACACACCCAGAACTGCAAATACTGATTTTCCAATTTGGTAGGTCAAGAGCCCCATCAGCCCCCCCTCAGAGCTGGTTTCCCCCCGCTGCCGGAATGTCCCCGGCCTTTTTATGGTTATCAGAAAATCCTTAACGACCAACCCTCCCTAGAATGGTGGTGCTATGGGGATAGACCCCCTCCAAACCTTGACCCATCATCCGGGTTTTACCCAGTAGGGTTGTGCCCAGTAGGGTTATGCCCAGGCCCAGTCTAATCCCTCAGGGCTGTATCAGCTAGGGTTAAGCATAAGCCCAAACTAATACCCTAGGTCTGTGATGGGTAGGGTTAGGTATCCGCCCCCACTAATACAACAGATCTGTGACGGGTAGGTTTAGGCAGGAATCGGTATGGGGATAGATCCCACCAGAACCGAGTCCCTGCTCATTACCTCTATGATGGGTAGGTTTTAGGTATAAGCCACTGATTCCTCCGGTCAGTGACGGGTAGGTTTAGGTATAAGCTAATGATTCATCAAGTCAGGAATGCTTTTTTAGGTAGGGTTAGGTATACCGCACTGATTTGTCAGTGACTGGTGGGTTTGGACATGAATCACTAATCCCTCAGGTCAGTGACATCCATCACTGATCCATCCGGTCTGTGACATCAGTCACTGATTCATCAGGTTTTCTATCAGTCTTAGATCCATGAGGCCTGCGACATCAGTCACCGACCCATGAGATCCGTGACCCCAATGCCCACCTCCTCCTTTAAGCCCAAGTCCCCTGGGTAAGCTACCTACAGACTATACTGCTTTCTGAACTGCCAAGCTGACCCATGATACACTCCCCTTATACCCAGTCATTTCTCAGGAATCCTTCTCCCGGTAAGTCACTCGACTACCCCGTATAATTCCCCTAGTCCCCCAAAAACCATACTGGTGAGGGAAATACTCAAGACACCATCATCAGTAGTGTTCCAGAGAATCATCAGGTGTTTCGGCACCCAACACACTATACACCCTCCTCTCTGGCGGCCCGTCTTGGATGATCAGTCCAAGACCAGTGTCTTATAGCCAATCGCTAAATCTTACTAGACCGAATCGGCACAAACCATGATTGCGTTTCGGTAAAAAAAATAGTTATCCTTTTTCCACAAGTCGTCCCCCCCACCCTGAACACAACCCTTTTTAAAGAAATTTGCCAGTCAGTGTGCAGGCATGTTGATGCAAAAATGTACTGGTGCTTGAGTGGTGCTAATCACCTGTAGAAGATTGGGCTCCAATTAAGGCCTGTTAGCCCCAGGCCACCTTCCCTGCGTGCTGTCCAAGTGGACCCAGGGGGGCTGGATACTTACCGCCCTCCCAAGCAACCCTTCGTTAACACCGCAAGGTATCCAGGTTGCCCGAGAAAAAGCCTGCGAGAAACGTCTGTCCTCTGGGCCCTTTGTCAGAGAAAATTCTACTGACTTAAACCAGGAAATCTTGCCCTGGGACAAAGGCAAGGCTTCCGAACCCCCGAAGAGGTTGAAGGTTCAGACTGGCGGATGCACATTACTGCACACCAAGCTTCTACCAGTCCCTCCCTCTGCTGAATCACGCAACACCGTACCAACCCATTCCTTACCTTGCAACACCACTTGCCAATTCCCCACACAACCTCAGACTCAGATGCCAATGCTCTTCGTGATACTTCAGTAATACTTTGGTAATACTTCAGTAATACTCCACTACACCTTCAATTCTATTATCCCTATGTCCTAACACCTACCAAATCCACCCCGCCATTTCGCCCACGGTAGGTTCCCTGGCTCCACCCCCCTGCTGCTATCCACCTCTGCCCATCCTCCTCCCTAACGAGCTTCAGGCTATACCCCCCAGCCACCCTTTAACCGATTATTCAGCACCCAAACTTCTTGGCCTGAATGTGCCACGTTAATATCTGAGTGCAGATCCAAACGACCTGTAACCTGGATGAAAAAGGATGAATAATGATCCCCACCCCCCCACAAAAAACTTTAAGAACTTTAAGAAGAAAACATAACTTAACCGAACGTATTAATCTGTCTTGCAGGATAGCCGAGGTTTTACTCTGTCTTTCGAACTTGCAGGATCAGTCCTGCTTGGTGAAAACCGAAATTCTCGTTGTTATTCCCTACTTTCACCACTTGGATAAACTTCCCTTTTCTAGGCCCAGTACCGCAGCATTCATTGGTATTTTGGACTCATTCAGGGATTGAGTTTTATCGATCTTTTTTGAGGTCATACAACCTAACCGGTCCCCTCTCTAGGACCCACTATCTCGTTCATGGTAAGTTTTTCCGAAAACTCGATATTTTACCGATGTTTGGGAAACCACCGAATCTGACCTGAATAAGCAGATCCCATGTTAATACTGACTTTTCCCACCAAAAACTCCCCTTTTACTAGGCCCAATACCAAAACATTCATTGGTATTTTGGACTCATTCAGGGATTGAGTTTTATCGATCTTTTTTGAGGTTATACAACCTAACCGGTCCCCTCTCTAGGACCCACTATCTCGTTCATGGTAAGTTTTTCCGAAAATTCGATATTTTACCGATGTTTGGGAAACCACCGAATCTGACCTGAATAAGCAGATCCCATGTTAATACTGACTTTTCCCACCAAAAACTCCCCTTTTACTAGGCCCAATACCAAAACATTCATTGGTATTTTGGACTCATTCAGGGATTGAGTTTTATCGATCTTTTTTGAGGTCATACAACCTAACCGGTCCCCTCTCTAGGACCCACTATCTCGTTCATGGTAAGTTTTTCCGAAAATTCGATATTTTACCGATGTTTGGGAAACCTGAAAGGAGAGTCAGATACAGGGATAGGTCTTTGGACAGTCGTCCGTCTCCTCCCCGATCATCACCTTCTCCCTTTTTGTTTTTTTATTTTTTATTTTTCTATTTTTATTTTGTTTGTTTTGTATTTTTTTCTGTCTTTTTTATTATTATTATTATTGTTTATCTTTTATTCCTTATTTTTTAGTTATTTATTTTTCTTAGCCAAAATCTGTTATTAACCCCCAAAAACTATTCCCTCCAAACCATAACAAAAAACTTTGGCACATCTGCCCTTCTTCCTTTATTCCCGGAGCCCCGCCAGCCAGTGCTGTAACATTGCTTCCGCCGTGCCTGGGGTCCAGTGGATACCATCCTTTTCTGTGGCAAACCTCTCCACAGGCAAGATGGGTAAAATCTGCCCCGTCTCCTCAATTAGTTGGTTAATGACCCCTAAATTCTGGGTCTGCCACCTGGGCAGATTCCGATTGAAATTTATCAGGGGAATATATACCTTTGCCCTTGGGAAGGTCTGTGCTGCTGCTTCCCTCAGACGTGTCAGGCTGTGCTTCAAATTGCCGCGATCGGCCTGTTTCCTATTATTCAACCCCACTGCGATTATTAGGTGCCGTACCACCGGGGATACTGGGGTTCTGTGCTTAACCAGGCTGTAAGCCTGTGCCAGGTTCATACCTGGGAAGCAGTCCACCTCCACCTCCCGATTTCCAACCTTGGGGAGCCTCCCAAGATTGGAATCCCCTATCAACAGCACCCTCCTGACTGGGGCCAGCTCCCAGTTTTTACTGCCTTCCCCTGGATGGGTATGTGTAAGGTGCAGGCTTTGACCCTGCTCCCCTCTGCCCTGCTGCTCTTTGCCCCCGGCTGGCCCTCCTGGCGGCTGCTTCCCTGCGCCTGCCCCTTGTTCTTCCTGGCCCCCTTTGGCTCCTTCCTCCTCCAACAATGATTGAGGGCTATCCTCGAGCTCCAGGGATTCCAGGCTCAAAGCCGCCTGGACTTCTTCCGGCTCCTCCCCTCCTGGACTCCCTGGTGCCCCTTGACCCTGGGTCTCAGGACAGAAGGGCGGGCAAACTGTGGCTGTTTCCTCCTCTGCCTGAGGTTTCCTTGCCCCTTGCTTCCTGCGTCTTGGCATCGGTATCGGCCTAGATCCCGTCGCCACTACCATCCCTCCCTGTTCCTGCACCTGCACCTTTGCCACCGGCTCTGGGTCCAGTTCCCCCTGCTCGGTGACCTCCATTCCCCGCTGTCCTGGCCTCTGGGCTCCGGTCAGGACTTGCCTCACCTCCTCTGAGGCCAGCTCAATGGTTCTTGTCCTGAGCCCCTTTATATTACCGCGCGCCCACCTGGTCGCCACTGCCAGTGCTTCCTCCCACCGTACTTGGGAGACTGTTGCCAGTTCTGCCCTGGCTCCCTGCAGGGCCTCCGCATAATGGGTGCCCAGGATCTGAACACCCGTATGGAGCCAATTCCTCGCGTTCCCATACGTGAGCCAGTCCGTATCCATACAAGGCAATGCTGGTTTGGCCCCCCTAGCCACTTGCCTTGCCAACCGGAGCAATTGGGCTGGCTGTCGATTTTGTTGCTCCGCCTCTCTCACATCAAGCTCATAATGGAACGCTTTAATGAATCTATAGAAGACTCGCACCGTTTTCTTGAATTCTGCGTCCGCATCCATCCTATCCAATACAGAAAAAAACGTTTTACTTCCCAGTTCCCTTCATTACTGCCGCTCCCTACCTTTCCTCCACCCCCCTTCTTTTATCCCCCTCACACAGAGAGAGACACACACACACACACACACACACACGAACCAAGAAATGCTAGACCTGTCTGGGTCGCACATTTCCCTAGGGCCTGTCTGGGCCTGGCTCGCTCCCCCATCCCGCCTCTCCCCCAGCCATAAGCCAAGAGAGATGCCGGAGGGAGTCTCTGCCCTCCCCCCACAAAACCAAACCCCCCAAAAAAACACAAAAAAAACACAAAAAAACCCCCCACCAAAAAACCTAGACCTAGGACTCTCTCCCCATACTTCCCCGATCATCTTAGCCTTCCTTCCTTGCTCTTTAAGGTCCCTCCTCCCTACTTTATCTGGTGGTACGTCTTCCTTGCGTGACCTCTCCTCTCTCATTCAACCCGTTGGGTACTTTGGTACCCAACCTTTTAATCCATACAAACTCCTTGTACAGTCTCTGCCTCAATGTCCACCTTGGCTTATGTTCCAGGCCCCATATCTGCAAGCTCTGTAGCCCATGTCTGACAAAGTGGCTAACCAACACAGTCCTCCTACCAATCACTCGCTCCTTTCTAATAGTGTACCGGTGTTGGTACAATCTTGTCCGAATGGCATTCTTTGTCTGTCCCACATACTGTTTACCACATTTGGAGCATTTAATGACATAGACACAATTCTTAGTATCTAATGAGATCCTAGGAAGAAAGAAAGCCTTGTGTCCACCCCAAGCCTTTATCACCCGAAGCCTCCCAACCTGTCTCCGTCCTTCCCCACCCCTGGGAAGGCGGCTGTGCACCAACAGGTCCCCCAGATTCTTATTTCGCCTGTAGGCTGAACGCAGGGTTATAACCGACCCCTCTGGAGCACTTTTTGCCAGGGTTTCCCTAAAATTACCCTTCACCCTCCTCACAAGCTCCACTGAGCCCGGGGAAAAAGTAAAGATTGCCGGGACCAAGACTCCATCCCCTTGGGAGGAATGAGGTTCTGGGTCCGCCTGAGATCTACTATGCTCCTTGTAGATTGCCCTTAACCTTGACCTCGAGTACCCCCTGCCTCGAAGAGCTTTAAATAAAATCTCTTTTGCCTCTTGGAAATCGTCTTCCCGAGAACAGATCCTCTTAAACCTGAGGAGCTGAGACAACACAATTCCCCTGAACGTGTGTCTGGGGTGATAGCTCTGCTGATGTAATAAGGCATGCGTATCCGTTTCCTTAAAAAACACCTTGGTATCCAACCTCCCGGTGACACTGAACTCCGGTCCTTTATACACTGTAGTGTCCAAAAAATCAATTGCCCTGTCCTCCAACACTGCTTTTACCTTAATTGAGGCATGGTGTCTGTTCAGTACCGCCACAAAGGCCTCAAAGTCCTGCCGACTATGCTGCCAGATGCCCCACACATCATCCAAAAACCGAAGATACACCAAGGGGGTCTTCTCACACTTAGGAAAGACCGTTTCCTCCCATAGGGCCATGTAGATGTTTGCATATGCCGGTGCAAACCTCTTGCCCATGGCAGTCCCTTTAATCTGTAAATAATAACTGCCCTCAAACTCAAAATCATTGCGGGTCAGGCTCAACCCTAGGAGTTCCATAATCGCCTCATCTGGCCGAGAGACACCCGGAAACCTGGTCAACCACTCCCGTACCGCCTCCAGCCCTAACGGGATTTCAATATTTGTGTAAAGGCTCTCCACGTCCAGAGAGAACAACAGGGCCTCTGCTGGTACCTCCAGCTGCTTCACTTTCTCCAAAAAGTCATACGTATCCTTGATATAGCTCGGATGCCTGACCGAGAGCGGGTTTAAATAGAAATCTATAAACTCCGCTATCCTATAGCTCTCACTCCCACAATCTGAGACTATAGGACGGCCCGGGGGCATGAATTGGGTGGACCACTTCTCCCTGGGCTTATGCACCTTGGGCAACAGATAGAATCGCCTAGTTCTGGGTTCGGACTCACCCACCAAATACTCTGCTTGCCTCTTATCAATGAAACTGTCCTGCACCAAGGAATCCACCACTCGCTCAATACGAGGGATTGAATCCAAAAAAATGGGAGCTTTTAACTGGATGTAAAAATCCTCATCCTGCAGCTGCCTTAGTCCTTCCTGTACATATTGCACCTTATCCATGATTACCACTGTACTCCCTTTATCAGCTGGTTTTATCACAATATCTCTCCTTTGGCATAACTCCTCCAATGCCTGGATCTCTGCTTCCCTCAAATTGTGAGGGGGGGTCCCTGACCCTAGTGGTACTTCCTGGGCCTCCTGGAAGTTCTTTTCCATGAAATCCCAGACCTCCCCTGGTAACTTCTGGGGAGGCGGCATCCACCCTGAGGGCCCAGAAAATGGCTTCAGCTGTGCCTCATCCCCCCCTGTGCCAAAATACAGTGCCCGCTGAATTCTGGCATGCAATCTGCTCAGATCTGCCAACATTGCCGCCTTATCACACGGGCTCACCAAATGTGAAGGGATAAAGGACAGCCCCTTGTCCAGCAACCTGGACTGTGCTGCTGTCAACTCAAATGTTTGTGACAGATTGATAACTGATCCAGCACCTCTCTGCCCACCAAACTTTACTTCCTCATCACTACGGTCCTCCACCATCTCGGTCTTTGCCTGGCAGCCCTCCCTTGATGCCATACACTGCTTAACTTCAGCCCTAGCCATTCCAACAATGCCTTCCCCCATCCTCTTGAGGTCTCGGTAGGCCCATTTGACTGCCACCTGCCAAGCCTCCTCCCATCTGACTCTGGAGACTCCTTGTAAACCAGCCCTCGCCTCCTGCAGGGCCTCCCCATGAGGGGGCGTAACCTGGACCGCCTGAGCATGATAACATGCCTTCAGAACCTTGTACAAGCCCCTAACCGTTGCCTTAAATTCCCCCTGTGTCGACATGACGGTTAGTAGGGGGAGCTCAAGGTCTTACTGTCCACTCCACACCCCCGCTCTAGAAAAAATAAAACCACAAATCAGACCCTCCATCCTGCTACCGTGACCCAATTTTCTACTACCAGTCCCCCCTTATTTATCAGAGATGAACCAAGAAATGCTAGACCTGTCTGGGTCGCACATTTCCCTAGGGCCCGTCTGGGCCTGGCTCGCCTCCCATCCCGCATCTCCCCCAGCCGTAGGCCAAGAGAGATGCCGGAGGGAGTCCCTGCCCTCCCACCCAACAAACCCCGGCCAACCTACCCAGCTTCCTCATGCATCCCTACTGACCCATCCAATGCCTTAATCCTACTAAAGTCTAGCTGAGTACAAAGTCCTTCTGTGAACCTGCTCCGGACCAGCGAACCCAGCCCGACCCAAAGATCATGACCGGATAACCCTGGCCCGGCATTGTACCCCCATCAGTGTCTTCTGATTCCATCTAAGACGCTCCAATCTGGAAGCACTCTAATCCTACTGTTACTAGGCTCCCACGGTGATCCCCCTACAGACCAGACGGAATCTCTAGAGGGAATCAAAACCACAAATCAGACCCTTCATCCTGCTACCGTGACCCAATTTCTACTGCCCATCCCCCCTTATTTTTCAGAGACGAACCAAGAAATGCTAGACCTGTCTGGGTCGCACACTTCCCTAGGGCCTGTCTGGGCCTGGCTCGCCTCCCATCCCGCATCTCCCCCAGCCATAAGCCAAGAGAGACGCCGGAGGGAGTCTCTGCCCTCCCACCCAACAAACCCCGGCCAGCTTCCTCATGCATCCCTACAGACCCATCCAATCCATCCAATGCCTAAATCCTACTAAAGTCTAGCTGAGTACAAAGTCCTTCTGTGAACCTGCTCCGGACCAGCGAACCCAGCCCGACCCAAAGATCATGACCGGATAATCCTGGCCCGGCATTGTACCCCCATCAGTGTCTTCTGATTCCATCTAAGACGCTCCAATCTGGAAGCACTCTAATCCTACTCTTACTAGCCTCCCACGGTGATCCCCCTACAGACCAGACGGAATCTCTAGAGGGAATCAAAACCACAAATCAGACCCTTCATCCTGCTACCGTGACCCAATTTCTACTGCCCATCCCCCCTTATTTTTCAGAGACGAACCAAGAAATGCTAGACCTGTCTGGGTCGCACATTTCCCTAGGGCCTGTCTGGGCCTGGCTCGCCTCCCATCCCGCATCTCCCCCAGCCATAAGCCAAGAGAGATGCCGGAGGGAGTCTCTGCCCTCCCACCCAACAAACCCCGGCCAGCTTCCTCATGCATCCCTACAGACCCATCCAATCCATCCAATGCCTAAATCCTACTAAAGTCTAGCTGAGTACAAAGTCCTTCTGTGAACCTGCTCCGGACCAGCGAACCCAGCCCGACCCAAAGATCATGACCGGATAATCCTGGCCCGGCATTGTACCCCCATCAGTGTCTTCTGATTCCATCTAAGACGCTCCAATCTGGAAGCACTCTAATCCCACTCTTACTAGGCTCCCACGGTGATCCCCCTACAGACCAGACGGAATGCAAAGTCCTTGACTGAACCTTCTCCGAACCAGCGAACCCAGCCGCACCCCAAGGCAACAACTGGATAATCCTGGCCCGGCATCGCATTCCTCTAGTAGTAATCTTACTCCCAATTTAACTGTTGCTCAGCACCCTACCCGACGGTACTAATCTAATCCCCAAAAACCCTAGTCCGACCCCTACTTGGGTCTTCCGGCAGGTCATGTCCGATGGCTCTGGCAGGGTTAGGTTTTATAAATTACAACAGCTCCCTCCAACCCAGCACCCGCTAGGTCAGAAGAGAGTCTGAGGACAGGCACTGGCCGACGCTTGTTTGACTCTGCCGTCCTCCTGCCTTAGGAGCTTTACCATACTTGGTATCGGGTCCCCACAACAGAAACCCCTCCCGCCCCGGGAGAAGTGCTAGGCCGGACCGGGCCCCACACTTCCCCAAACACTAACCTAACCCCCCTGCGAACCCACTTTTAGCCCACGCACCTCCCCAAAAAAAATATATATAATACACCCCACACACACCCAGAACTGCAAATACTGATTTTCCAATTTGGTAGGTCAAGAGCCCCATCAGCCCCCCCTCAGAGCTGGTTTCCCCCCGCTGCCGGAATGTCCCCGGCCTTTTTATGGTTATCAGAAAATCCTTAACGACCAACCCTCCCTAGAATGGTGGTGCTATGGGGATAGACCCCCTCCAAACCTTGACCCATCATCCGGGTTTTACCCAGTAGGGTTGTGCCCAGTAGGGTTATGCCCAGGCCCAGTCTAATCCCTCAGGGCTGTATCAGCTAGGGTTAAGCATAAGCCCAAACTAATACCCTAGGTCTGTGATGGGTAGGGTTAGGTATCCGCCCCCACTAATACAACAGATCTGTGACGGGTAGGTTTAGGCAGGAATCGGTATGGGGATAGATCCCACCAGAACCGAGTCCCTGCTCATTACCTCTATGATGGGTAGGTTTTAGGTATAAGCCACTGATTCCTCCGGTCAGTGACGGTTAGGGTTAGGGTTAGGGTTAGGGTTAGGGTTAGGGTTAGGGTTAGGTTAGGGTTAGGTTAGGGTTAGGGTTAGGGTTAGGGTTAGGGTTAGGGTTAGGGTTAGGGTTAGGGTTAGGGTTAGGGTTAGGGTTAGGGTTAGGGTTAGGGTTAGGTTAGGGTTAGGGTTAGGGTTAGGGTTAGGGTTAGGGTTAGGGTTAGGGTTAGGGTTAGGGTTAGGGTTAGGGTTAGGGTTAGGGTTAGGGTTAGGGTTAGGGTTAGGGTTAGGGTTAGGGTTAGGGTTAGGGTTAGGGTTAGGGTTAGGGTTAGGGTTAGGGTTAGGGTTAGGGTTAGGGTTAGGGTTAGGGTTAGGGTTAGGGTTAGGGTTAGGGTTAGGGTTAGGGTTAGGGTTAGGGTTAGGGTTAGGGTTAGGGTTAGGGTTAGGGTTAGGGTTAGGGTTAGGGTTAGGGTTAGGGTTAGGGTTAGGGTTAGGGTTAGGGTTAGGGTTAGGGTTAGGGTTAGGGTTAGGGTTAGGGTTAGGGTTAGGGTTAGGGTTAGGGTTAGGGTTAGGGTTAGGGTTAGGGTTAGGGTTAGGGTTAGGGTTAGGGTTAGGGTTAGGGTTAGGGTTAGGGTTAGGGTTAGGGTTAGGGTTAGGGTTAGGGTTAGGGTTAGGGTTAGGGTTAGGGTTAGGGTTAGGGTTAGGGTTAGGGTTAGGGTTAGGGTTAGGGTTAGGGTTAGGGTTAGGGTTAGGGTTAGGGTTAGGGTTAGGGTTAGGGTTAGGGTTAGGGTTAGGGTTAGGGTTAGGGTTAGGGTTAGGGTTAGGGTTAGGGTTAGGGTTAGGGTTAGGGTTAGGGTTAGGGTTAGGGTTAGGGTTAGGGTTAGGGTTAGGGTTAGGGTTAGGGTTAGGGTTAGGGTTAGGGTTAGGGTTAGGGTTAGGGTTAGGGTTAGGGTTAGGGTTAGGGTTAGGGTTAGGGTTAGGGTTAGGGTTAGGGTTAGGGTTAGGGTTAGGGTTAGGGTTAGGGTTAGGGTTAGGGTTAGGGTTAGGGTTAGGGTTAGGGTTAGGGTTAGGGTTAGGGTTAGGTTAGGGTTAGGGTTAGGGTTAGGGTTAGGGTTAGGGTTAGGGTTAGGGTTAGGGTTAGGGTTAGGGTTAGGGTTAGGGTTAGGGGTTAGGGTTAGGGTTAGGGTTAGGGTTAGGGTTAGGGTTAGGGTTAGGGTTAGGGTTAGGGTTAGGGTTAGGGTTAGGGTTAGGTTAGGGTTAGGGTTAGGGTTAGGGTTAGGGTTAGGGTTAGGGTTAGGGTTAGGGTTAGGGTTAGGGTTAGGGTTAGGGTTAGGTTAGGGTTAGGGTTAGGGTTAGGGTTAGGGTTAGGGTTAGGGTTAGGTTAGGGTTAGGGTTAGGGTTAGGGTTAGGGTTAGGGTTAGGGTTAGGGTTAGGGTTAGGGTTAGGGTTAGGGTTAGGGTTAGGGTTAGGGTTAGGGTTAGGGTTAGGGTTAGGGTTAGGGTTAGGGTTAGGGTTAGGGTTAGGGTTAGGGTTAGGGTTAGGGTTAGGGTTAGGGTTAGGGTTAGGGTTAGGGTTAGGGTTAGGGTTAGGGTTAGGGTTAGGGTTAGGGTTAGGGTTAGGGTTAGGGTTAGGGTTAGGGTTAGGGTTAGGGTTAGGGTTAGGGTTAGGGTTAGGGTTAGGGTTAGGGTTAGGTTAGGGTTAGGGTTAGGGTTAGGGTTAGGGTTAGGGTTAGGGTTAGGGTTAGGGTTAGGGTTAGGGTTAGGGTTAGGGTTAGGGTTAGGGTTAGGGTTAGGGTTAGGGTTAGGGTTAGGGTTAGGGTTAGGGTTAGGGTTAGGGTTAGGGTTAGGGTTAGGGTTAGGGTTAGGGTTAGGGTTAGGGTTAGGGTTAGGGTTAGGGTTAGGGTTAGGGTTAGGGTTAGGGTTAGGGTTAGGGTTAGGGTTAGGGTTAGGGTTAGGGTTAGGGTTAGGGTTAGGGTTAGGGTTAGGGTTAGGGTTAGGGTTAGGGTTAGGGTTAGGGTTAGGGTTAGGGTTAGGGTTAGGGTTAGGGTTAGGGTTAGGGTTAGGGTTAGGGTTAGGGTTAGGGTTAGGGTTAGGGTTAGGGTTAGGGTTAGGGTTAGGGTTAGGGTTAGGGTTAGGGTTAGGGTTAGGGTTAGGGTTAGGGTTAGGGTTAGGGTTAGGGTTAGGGTTAGGGTTAGGGTTAGGGTTAGGGTTAGGGTTAGGGTTAGGGTTAGGGTTAGGGTTAGGGTTAGGGTTAGGGTTAGGGTTAGGGTTAGGGTTAGGGTTAGGGTTAGGGTTAGGGTTAGGGTTAGGGTTAGGGTTAGGGTTAGGGTTAGGGTTAGGGTTAGGGTTAGGGTTAGGGTTAGGGTTAGGGTTAGGGTTAGGGTTAGGGTTAGGGTTAGGGTTAGGGTTAGGGTTAGGGTTAGGGTTAGGGTTAGGGTTAGGGTTAGGGTTAGGGTTAGGGTTAGGGTTAGGGTTAGGGTTAGGGTTAGGGTTAGGGTTAGGGTTAGGGTTAGGGTTAGGGTTAGGGTTAGGGTTAGGGTTAGGGTTAGGGTTAGGGTTAGGGTTAGGGTTAGGGTTAGGGTTAGGGTTAGGGTTAGGGTTAGGGTTAGGGTTAGGGTTAGGGTTAGGGTTAGGGTTAGGGTTAGGGTTAGGGTTAGGGTTAGGGTTAGGGTTAGGGTTAGGGTTAGGGTTAGGGTTAGGGTTAGGGTTAGGGTTAGGGTTAGGGTTAGGGTTAGGGTTAGGGTTAGGGTTAGGGTTAGGGTTAGGGTTAGGGTTAGGGTTAGGGTTAGGGTTAGGGTTAGGGTTAGGGTTAGGGTTAGGGTTAGGGTTAGGGTTAGGGTTAGGGTTAGGGTTAGGGTTAGGGTTAGGGTTAGGGTTAGGGTTAGGGTTAGGGTTAGGGTTAGGGTTAGGGTTAGGGTTAGGGTTAGGGTTAGGGTTAGGGTTAGGGTTAGGGTTAGGGTTAGGGTTAGGGTTAGGGTTAGGGTTAGGGTTAGGGTTAGGGTTAGGGTTAGGGTTAGGGTTAGGGTTAGGGTTAGGGTTAGGGTTAGGGTTAGGGTTAGGGTTAGGGTTAGGGTTAGGGTTAGGGTTAGGGTTAGGGTTAGGGTTAGGGTTAGGGTTAGGGTTAGGGTTAGGGTTAGGGTTAGGGTTAGGGTTAGGGTTAGGGTTAGGGTTAGGGTTAGGGTTAGGGTTAGGGTTAGGGTTAGGGTTAGGGTTAGGGTTAGGGTTAGGGTTAGGGTTAGGGTTAGGGTTAGGGTTAGGGTTAGGGTTAGGGTTAGGGTTAGGGTTAGGGTTAGGGTTAGGGTTAGGGTTAGGGTTAGGGTTAGGGTTAGGGTTAGGGTTAGGGTTAGGGTTAGGGTTAGGGTTAGGGTTAGGGTTAGGGTTAGGGTTAGGGTTAGGGTTAGGGTTAGGGTTAGGGTTACGGGTTAGGGTTAGGATACGGGTTAGG
>NC_090189.1:0-67500 GCF_024679245.1 Pseudorasbora parva
AACCCTAACCCTAACCCTAACCCTAACCCTAACCCTAACCCTAACCTAACCCTAACCCTAAACCCTAACCCTAACCCTAACCCTAACCCTAACCCTAACCCTAACCCTAACCCTAACCCTAACCCTAACCCTAACCCTAACCCTAACCCTAACCCTAACCCTAACCCTAACCCTAACCCTAACCCTAACCCTAACCCTAACCCTAACCCTAACCCTAACCCTAACCCTAACCCTAACCCTAACCCTAACCCTAACCCTAACCCTAACCCTAACCCTAACCCTAACCCTAACCCTAACCCTAACCCTAACCCTAACCCTAACCCTAACCCTAACCCTAACCCTAACCCTAACCCTAACCCTAACCCTAACCCTAACCCTAACCCTAACCCTAACCCTAACCCTAACCCTAACCCTAACCCTAACCCTAACCCTAACCCTAACCCTAACCCTAACCCTAACCCTAACCCTAACCCTAACCCTAACCCTAACCCTAACCCTAACCCTAACCCTAACCCTAACCCTAACCCTAACCCTAACCCTAACCCTAACCCTAACCCTAACCCTAACCCTAACCCTAACCCTAACCCTAACCCTAACCCTAACCCTAACCCTAACCCTAACCCTAACCCTAACCCTAACCCTAACCCTAACCCTAACCCTAACCCTAACCCTAACCCTAACCCTAACCCTAACCCTAACCCTAACCCTAACCCTAACCCTAACCCTAACCCTAACCCTAACCCTAACCCTAACCCTAACCCTAACCCTAACCCTAACCCTAACCCTAACCCTAACCCTAACCCTAACCCTAACCCTAACCCTAACCCTAACCCTAACCCTAACCCTAACCCTAACCCTAACCCTAACCCTAACCCTAACCCTAACCCTAACCCTAACCCTAACCCTAACCCTAACCCTAACCCTAACCCTAACCCTAACCCTAACCCTAACCCTAACCCTAACCCTAACCCTAACCCTAACCCTAACCCTAACCCTAACCCTAACCCTAACCCTAACCCTAACCCTAACCCTAACCCTAACCCTAACCCTAACCCTAACCCTAACCCTAACCCTAACCCTAACCCTAACCCTAACCCTAACCCTAACCCTAACCCTAACCCTAACCCTAACCCTAACCCTAACCCTAACCCTAACCCTAACCCTAACCCTAACCCTAACCCTAACCCTAACCCTAACCCTAACCCTAACCCTAACCCTAACCCTAACCCTAACCCTAACCCTAACCCTAACCCTAACCCTAACCCTAACCCTAACCCTAACCCTAACCCTAACCCTAACCCTAACCCTAACCCTAACCCTAACCCTAACCCTAACCCTAACCCTAACCCTAACCCTAACCCTAACCCTAACCCTAACCCTAACCCTAACCCTAACCCTAACCCTAACCCTAACCCTAACCCTAACCCTAACCCTAACCCTAACCCTAACCCTAACCCTAACCCTAACCCTAACCCTAACCCTAACCCTAACCCTAACCCTAACCCTAACCCTAACCCTAACCCTAACCCTAACCCTAACCCTAACCCTAACCCTAACCCTAACCCTAACCCTAACCCTAACCCTAACCCTAACCCTAACCCTAACCCTAACCCTAACCCTAACCCTAACCCTAACCCTAACCCTAACCCTAACCCTAACCCTAACCCTAACCCTAACCCTAACCCTAACCCTAACCCTAACCCTAACCTAACCCTAACCCTAACCCTAACCCTAACCCTAACCCTAACCCTAACCCTAACCCTAACCCTAACCCTAACCCTAACCCTAACCCTAACCCTAACCCTAACCCTAACCCTAACCCTAACCCTAACCCTAACCCTAACCCTAACCCTAACCCTAACCCTAACCCTAACCCTAACCCTAACCCTAACCCTAACCCTAACCCTAACCCTAACCCTAACCCTAACCCTAACCCTAACCCTAACCCTAACCCTAACCCTAACCTAACCCTAACCCTAACCCTAACCCTAACCCTAACCCTAACCCTAACCCTAACCCTAACCCTAACCCTAACCCTAACCCTAACCCTAACCCTAACCCTAACCCTAACCCTAACCCTAACCCTAACCCTAACCCTAACCCTAACCCTAACCCTAACCCTAACCCTAACCCTAACCCTAACCCTAACCCTAACCCTAACCCTAACCCTAACCCTAACCCTAACCCTAACCCTAACCCTAACCTAACCTAACCCTAACCCTAACCCTAACCCTAACCCTAACCCTAACCCTAACCCTAACCCTAACCCTAACCCTAACCCTAACCCTAACCCTAACCCTAACCCTAACCCTAACCCTAACCCTAACCCTAACCCTAACCCTAACCCTAACCCTAACCCTAACCCTAACCCTAACCCTAACCCTAACCCTAACCCTAACCCTAACCCTAACCCTAACCCTAACCCTAACCCTAACCCTAACCCTAACCCTAACCCTAACCCTAACCCTAACCCTAACCCTAACCCTAACCCTAACCCTAACCCTAACCCTAACCCTAACCCTAACCCTAACCCTAACCCTAACCCTAACCCTAACCCTAACCCTAACCCTAACCCTAACCCTAACCCTAACCCTAACCCTAACCCTAACCCTAACCCTAACCCTAACCCTAACCCTAACCCTAACCCTAACCCTAACCCTAACCCTAACCCTAACCCTAACCCTAACCCTAACCCTAACCCTAACCCTAACCCTAACCCTAACCCTAACCCTAACCCTAACCCTAACCCTAACCCTAACCCTAACCCTAACCCTAACCCTAACCCTAACCCTAACCCTAACCCTAACCCTAACCCTAACCCTAACCCTAACCCTAACCCTAACCCTAACCCTAACCCTAACCCTAACCCTAACCCTAACCCTAACCCTAACCCTAACCCTAACCCTAACCCTAACCCTAACCCTAACCCTAACCCTAACCCTAACCCTAACCCTAACCCTAACCCTAACCCTAACCCTAACCCTAACCCTAACCCTAACCCTAACCCTAACCCTAACCCTAACCCTAACCCTAACCCTAACCCTAACCCTAACCCTAACCCTAACCCTAACCCTAACCCTAACCCTAACCCTAACCCTAACCCTAACCCTAACCCTAACCCTAACCCTAACCCTAACCCTAACCCTAACCCTAACCCTAACCCTAACCCTAACCCTAACCCTAACCCTAACCCTAACCCTAACCCTAACCCTAACCCTAACCCTAACCCTAACCCTAACCCTAACCCTAACCCTAACCCTAACCCTAACCCTAACCCTAACCCTAACCCTAACCCTAACCCTAACCCTAACCCTAACCCTAACCCTAACCCTAACCCTAACCCTAACCCTAACCCTAACCCTAACCCTAACCCTAACCCTAACCCTAACCCTAACCCTAACCCTAACCCTAACCTAACCCTAACCCTAACCCTAACCCTAACCCTAACCCTAACCCTAACCCTAACCCTAACCCTAACCCTAACCCTAACCCTAACCCTAACCCTAACCCTAACCCTAACCCTAACCCTAACCCTAACCCTAACCCTAACCCTAACCCTAACCCTAACCCTAACCCTAACCCTAACCCTAACCCTAACCCTAACCCTAACCCTAACCCTAACCCTAACCCTAACCCTAACCCTAACCCTAACCCTAACCCTAACCCTAACCCTAACCCTAACCCTAACCCTAACCCTAACCCTAACCCTAACCCTAACCCTAACCCTAACCCTAACCCTAACCCTAACCCTAACCCTAACCCTAACCCTAACCCTAACCTAACCCTAACCCTAACCCTAACCTAACCCTAACCCTAACCCTAACCTAACCCTAACCCTAACCCTAACCCTAACCCTAACCCTAACCCTAACCCTAACCCTAACCCTAACCCTAACCCTAACCCTAACCCTAACCCTAACCCTAACCCTAACCCTAACCCTAACCCTAACCCTAACCCTAACCCTAACCCTAACCCTAACCCTAACCCTAACCCTAACCCTAACCCTAACCCTAACCCTAACCCTAACCCTAACCCTAACCCTAACCTAACCCTAACCCTAACCCTAACCCTAACCCTAACCCTAACCCTAACCCTAACCCTAACCCTAACCCTAACCCTAACCCTAACCCTAACCCTAACCCTAACCCTAACCCTAACCCTAACCCTAACCCTAACCCTAACCCTAACCCTAACCCTAACCCTAACCCTAACCCTAACCCTAACCCTAACCCTAACCCTAACCCTAACCCTAACCCTAACCCTAACCCTAACCCTAACCCTAACCCTAACCCTAACCCTAACCCTAACCCTAACCCTAACCCTAACCCTAACCCTAACCCTAACCCTAACCCTAACCCTAACCCTAACCCTAACCCTAACCCTAACCCTAACCCTAACCCTAACCCTAACCCTAACCCTAACCCTAACCCTAACCCTAACCCTAACCCTAACCCTAACCCTAACCCTAACCCTAACCCTAACCCTAACCCTAACCCTAACCCTAACCCTAACCCTAACCCTAACCCTAACCCTAACCCTAACCCTAACCCTAACCCTAACCCTACCCCCACTCCTACACTAACCCTACCCATCACAAAACCTATTGGCATTAACCCTATCGACTAAAACCCTAATGTGAAACTCCACAAAACAAAAATAGACATTTTAACGTAACCCTTATTCCAACCCTAACCCTACCCATCACAGACCCACTTGTATCAACCCCATCCACTAAAACCCCAATTTTGACAAAAATAGATACTAATGTAACCCTTACTCCTACCCTAATCCTACCCATCACAAACCCACTCGCATTAACCCTAATTTCAAACTTCATTGGACAAAAAATAGAGGCTAACCTAACCCTTACTCCTACCCTAACCCTACCCATCACAGACCCACTCGCATCAACCCTATCGACAAAAACCTTAACTCCAAACTTCACTAGACAAAAAAATAGATACTAACGTAGTCCCTACTCCTACCCTAATCCTACCCATCACAAACCAGTTTGCATTAACCCTAATTTGAAAATCCTTTAGACAAAAAAATAGATATTAACCTAGCCCTTACTCCTACCCTAATCCTACCCGTCACAAACCCACTGGCATCAACCTTATTGACAAACACCTTAATAGACACTAACGTAGCTCCTACTCCTACCCTAAACCTACCCATCACAAACCTACTCGCATCAACCCTAATTAGAAAATCCATTAGACAAAAAAATTAGATACTAACCTAGCCCTTGCTCCTACCCTAATCCTACCCAACACAAACCCACTGGCATCAACCCTATTGACAAAAACCTTAATTCAAAACTCCATAGACACTAACGTAGCTCCTACTCCTACCCTAAACCTACCCATCACAAACCTACTCGCATCAACCCTAATTAGAAAATCCATTAGACAAAAAATTAGGTACTAACCTAGCCCTTACTCCTTCCCTAATCCTACCCGACACAAACCCACTCGCATCAACCCTATCGACCAAAACCCTAAATTCAAAATTCCATTAGACAAAAAAATAGATACCAATATAAGCCCTACTCTTACAATACCCATTGTAAAAAACCATATAGGCTATACTTGCGCGTCAAGTAACCAATTAACCAAAAAAATCCCAAAAGCAAACTCCTAATTCAACCTATACAACTAATATTATCTAGGACAGGGTGACTAACAACCCACACACAAACTCCACCCACAAACCCAATTCTTGACCAAGATTTTAACCCTTAAAGCCAGACAGGAAGTTGTCGTATTTCATTAACGAAAGATATTACCGTATCGGGACAAAGACCAAAAGTACCGTCCTAATCACCACTCCTGACCACCCCAAACCCAATCAACTCGGACCTTTCCTTCAAAGTATGCGTCCGTTTTTATAAAAGCACTTTTTCTATTAAAACGCCTATATCTCGGAAAAGAAAGCACGCACCAAGGCCAAACTCAACCTCATAACATCTCTCTGTAATACCTGTCACACCATAAAACCCTGAACTTCTGGGACCTTTCCTTACTAAATGCACCATTTCCTATCAAGCCACACATCGCGGCCTAAGGGGGCGCTAGAGTCTCACACGGGGGCACGTTCAATAGGCCCTATCCTCACCCTTCTTTGACGTGAATATCAACACTATAGCCCAACTCAACACAGAGATATAGTCCATCTAAGTTGACACCTCGATAATCACCCTTTCAATCATTTAATCACCTTTTACGTAGACTTCAAATCCCCTGACCTGTTACATAGACTTCAAATTCCCTGACCTTTTACCACATACCGAAATACTCCACCTATGGGAGGATTGCAATGCTGGATCAGGATTATCGGGCTTCGGCTTGGTTCGCTGGTCCAGAGCAAGTTCAGATTGGAAACTTTGCAATTCCTAAAAACCAGGAAAGGAAACAAGAACAATCACTTTCATCAGTAAAACTTACCCATCAGACTAACCAAACCGAAAAGAACGGATTATAACAAACTTTACCCCAGTGTTCATAATTGATGGAAACATAAAGACAGAAGTTTCTTAAAACAACAAAACCAAAAGATAAAATAAGCTACTCACCTTGCCCATAAGCCAAAAAAGGCATTGCTCCTAGACGGGAGCCAATCACAGGCGACACAGTATAGTCTGACAGGCGTCGGCCAGTGCCCCTCCTCATTCTCCCTACTTCAAACCTTTCCAGACGAGTTCTGGCTTGGGGGGAGATGTTGTAATTTTCCCTAACCTAACCTTGGCCAGAGCCATCGGACTAGACATACTGTTCTATGCACAGGATCCTGAACAAATGGGCCCACAAATTAGATAAGATCCTCATCCCCTCCAGTTTCTCTCCTGCCCTCCGTGGTCGGTGGAGAAACGGGATGGGGAGACGAATCGAACCCAGACAGGTTCGTTGGAAAATGTGAGACCCAGACAGGCCGCACATTTTCTGGTTCGTCCTCTTAAAAAAGGATCTCAATTTTAGGAGACACATGGTCAAAAATTCCCCTTTATCTAACCACTAGGTGACTGCCTTAGACCAGGATTAAACTCCGTGATTCGATCCTCACCACAGGCCAAAATACTTAACCATTGGGGGGTTTTGCGATGCTGGGTCAGGATTATCGAGCTTCGGCCTGATTCGCTGATCCAGAGCAAGTTCAGACCGGAAACTTCGCAATTCCTAAAAACCAGAAAGGGAAACAAAAATAATCATAAAATTATCAGTAAAGGTTAGCCATGACCCCACTAAAACTTACTCATCGAACTAACCCAACCGAACGAAACGGATAACAAAAACCACACCTACTTTTATAACCTTCCACCTAACTGAATAAGACAAAAACCACAGAAGTTTCATAAATTAACAAAAGGATATATATATTAAAAAAATTATACGCCACCCACCTGACCCAAAAGCCCAAAAAAAAGGCACTGCTCCCAACGGGAGCCAATCACAGGCGACAACAGTATAGTCTGGCATGCGCAACCAGAGTCATCAGACTAAGACATACTGTCCCATGCACATGATCCAGTACAAATGGGCCCACAAATTAGATAGAAGATCCTCATCCCCTCCGGTTTCTCTCCTGCCCTCCGTGGTTGGTAGAGAAACGGGATGGGGAGACGAATCGAACCCAGACAGGTTCATTGGAAAATGTGAGACCCAGACAGGCCGCACATTTTCTGGTTCGTCCTCTTAAAAAAGGATCTCAATTTTAGGAGACACATGGTCAAAAATTCCCCTTTATCTAACCACTAGGTGACTCCCTTAGACCAGGATTAAACTCCGTGATTCGATCCTCACCACAGGCCAAAATACTTAACCATTGGGGGGTTTTACGATGCTGGGTCAGGATTATCGAGCTTCGGCCTGATTCGCTGATCCAGAGCAAGTTCAGACCGGAAACTTCGCAATTCCTAAAAACCAGAAAGGGAAACAAAAATAATCATAAAATTATCAGTAAAGGTTAGCCATGACCCCACTAAAACTTACTCATCGAACTAACCCAACCGAACGAAACGGATAACAAAAACCACACCTACTTTTATAGCCTTACACCTAACTGAATAAGGCAAAAACCACAGAAGTTTCATAAATTAACAAAAGGATATATATATATATATATTAAAAAAATTATACGCCACCCACCTGACCCAAAAGCCCCCAAAAAAGGCACTGCTCCTAACGGGAGCCAATCACAGGCGACAACAGTATAGTCTGGCATGCGCAACCAGAGTCATCAGACTAAGACATACTGTCCCATGCACATGATCCAGTACAAATGGGCCCACAAATTAGATAGAAGATCCTCATCCCCTCCGGTTTTCTCTCCTGAACTTTCATAAATTAACAAAAGGATATAAAATAAATCAATACACCACCCACCTGACCCATAAGCTAAAAAAAGGCACTGCTCTTAACGGGAACCAATCACAGGCGACATGTGTAACCAGAGTCATCGGACTAGACATACTGTTCCATGCACATGATCCCTCTCAAATTTTAGGAGATACATGATCAAAAAAATCCCCGTTCACTATTAAACTACCCCTTAACCTACCCACCCCACTCCACTCCACCCCTTAACCTATCCACCCCCCCACAACCTACCCCTTAATCTAAATCCTACCATCTTGCAAACCACACACTCTAAACACAAAACTACGGAAAAGTTAGTTTACTGTTTCTTTAAGGGTACGATAAACGACATTCGTTGTCAAATTTCGATAAATGGCATTCGCCATCGTGATCCGAAAAAGGACACTCATCGCCAACAATCCATGAGCCGACTTTTACCGTCAACCTTTCAGGAATCGTTTTTCGCTTAAAGACAATTCAGAGGTCGACCTTTACGATCGCCTTTTCATGAATTGTTCTTCAACCATCGACTTTCGTTGACAACAATTCATGGGTCAACTTTTACCGTCGACTTTTCATGAATCGTTATTCACGAACACATGTTCATGCAATTCATGTATTGACTTTTACCGTCAACCTTTCATGAATGTCGTAGCCATTATTTGAACTAAACCAAGACAGAGTGACTCAGCGGAACACCTTTTCTATCCACGGTGACACAAAATGCCTTCTGGGAAATAACTTATAAAAACTTATCATCCTGAAAGTACACCTTCTAAAAATAAAAAATCAATCATCTTTTCTTTTAAAGAAGGGATAAACAGCGTTTACCAAAGAGATTTGTTCACCATTTAGAGCCTTTTTTAATGATATGCGAAATCCACAAATACAGGAGTTGTTTTTTACCTTTAAACTTTCAAAAATCGTTTTTCGTTTATCAAAGATGATTCAGGGATTGACGCTTACCATCAACCCTTCATGAATCATTCTTCGATCATCGACTTTCATCGACAAACAATTCATGAGTCAACTTTTACCGTCAACCAATCATGAATCATTATTCACGAATAAACGTTTGTGAGTATTTCATGGATTGACTTTTACCGTCAACTTTCATGAATCTCGTGATTTAAACCTAAAAACCACAATACAGCGACTCAACGGAACACCTTTTCTATCCGCGGTGACACAAGATGCCTTATGGGTAATAACCTATAAAACTTACCCTCTTGCAAACAACACGCTCTATACATGACACTGCGGAAAACTTAACCGCCTTTTTTTAGGGTTCAGGCTCCCAACGGTTGTCCTTGGTAAGGATGATGTCGGTTTGGTTCTAGCTTGCGCCTTAGGGGGAAAGGCTGGTAGAAGCTTGATGGGCTCTTCGGGGCTCATCCGCCAGTCTGACCCTCGACCTGGCCCCTTAAAAATCCATTCATTTATTATGGTGAATGGGGAGGTCAGGTTTGCCCCATTCGGGGGGCTCCCTGGGCCGTTGAGCTCGGCTGCCGGGGGTGGTGGCGATTGACTTCGCTATCTGCCCCAGGGCTGTGGTGTCTCTGTGGCTTTCGGGGGGTCCTTTGAAGGGTCTCCCGGCACTCTGGGGGTCTGGAGACCTGGGGAGGCTGAAAGTAAGTTTTGGCTATCCCTGGGTGGAAGGGCCTTCGGGGTCTTGGGGCCGAGAGGATTGGGAATCTCTCGACCCTGGGGACTCCCGGGTACCTATCGGTTCACGAGGATGGGAATCTCGTGTCCGGTGGGGGCCTTGGGTTTCGGCTTGGGTGATCTTTAGGGGCTAAATCAGCAAGGGGGAGTTGGGCGGCGGTGATCCGTTCGCTGTCTGCCTTTTTTCCCCCTGGGTCCCACGGGACCCAGCTGATTTGGGCAAGGGATCCCTTGGTGCCCTTCTGGAGGCCCTGCCTCTGGGGGACACGGGGGGGTTCCCACTCCCCGGATTAGCCGGGGAAGGCCCCACCAAAATCAGCAGGGGCTAAGGGGGAAGGACGATCTGATCGTCGCGGACCCTGGATCCCTAAGTTCCCTAAGAACTTGGCTGATTTGGGCACAGGACCCGGGGGAGACCGGTTAGTCCATTCGGCTGTAACATGGTTGCGGCCGGTGGGCTCTCTCGGTGCCCTTGGATCCAGCTCTGGGAAATCGGAGAGTGTTCCCTGTGGGGCTCTTAACGAGCATTGCGGGACCTCTTCCGATGGATCGGAGTTAGCCCCAAGAAGAGACCTTTTAGTCACAGACTCTTCTCGGGTGACCTGGGTAACCTAACGGTGATAACAAAGGGTCACTTGGGGGAGTGGTAAGTATCCAGCCTTCCCGGGGTAACACCCGGTTGGGTGGCCTAGGGCGATGGGCCTTAATTGGAGCCCAATTTTTTACGGTGACTATTGCCACTCACGCAACAGCACATTGTGCAACCAACATCCAACACACTGACATGTTTCTTCCCAGCTACTTTTTGCTTGTCTTCATTGCTGGACTTTGAGTTGTTCAACTCAAAAAAATACATTCTTACTTGACTCGTGGAGTCCACTTCCCGATACACATAGATTTCCTCGAACCCATACCCCTTCCTCCGACCCTGACCCCCCACCCCATCCCCACCCCAACCAACACACTAACCTTGGCCTACCAAAAAAATACTACAAACAAACCACTGACATCTACCTAAAAGATCAGGATTAGTTCACCCTACATTAGAACCCAAAAAACAATTGTGGTTCTTTTTAGAAAAAACATAGCAATTGGGCTGGAGACACACGTTTGGGACTGATCCCCCAGACGGGCCGCCTCAGAGGAGGGTGTCTAGTGTTTAAAGAGCCGAAACACCCGATGATACTGAGGTACGCTACTGAAGATGTGTCTCAAACATTTCCCTCAGACATCTCACTTGAGGGAGTAAGAATCTCAAAGCAATACACTATCATTACCCACACTCCCACACTAACTCTAGCCATCACAAATCCACTCGCATCAACCCTACCAAACCCATTTTTTACACCAAAAAAAAAAAAAAAAAAAAAAAAAAAAAAAAAAAAAAAAAAAACTTACCCACTAAGGCATCTTTTGACCAGAAAACGCTTTTCAAAAAACCATAAAATATAGAACTACCCCCACTCCTACACTAACCCTACCCATCACAAAACCTATTGGCATTAACCCTATCGACTAAAACCCTAATGTGAAACTCCACAAAACAAAAATAGACATTTTAACGTAACCCTTATTCCAACCCTAACCCTACCCATCACAGACCCACTTGTATCAACCCCATCCACTAAAACCCCAATTTTGACAAAAATAGATACTAATGTAACCCTTACTCCTACCCTAATCCTACCCATCACAAACCCACTCGCATTAACCCTAATTTCAAACTTCATTGGACAAAAAATAGAGGCTAACCTAACCCTTACTCCTACCCTAACCCTACCCATCACAGACCCACTCGCATCAACCCTATCGACAAAAACCTTAACTCCAAACTTCACTAGACAAAAAAATAGATACTAACGTAGTCCCTACTCCTACCCTAATCCTACCCATCACAAACCAGTTTGCATTAACCCTAATTTGAAAATCCTTTAGACAAAAAAATAGATATTAACCTAGCCCTTACTCCTACCCTAATCCTACCCGTCACAAACCCACTGGCATCAACCTTATTGACAAACACCTTAATAGACACTAACGTAGCTCCTACTCCTACCCTAAACCTACCCATCACAAACCTACTCGCATCAACCCTAATTAGAAAATCCATTAGACAAAAAAATTAGATACTAACCTAGCCCTTGCTCCTACCCTAATCCTACCCAACACAAACCCACTGGCATCAACCCTATTGACAAAAACCTTAATTCAAAACTCCATAGACACTAACGTAGCTCCTACTCCTACCCTAAACCTACCCATCACAAACCTACTCGCATCAACCCTAATTAGAAAATCCATTAGACAAAAAATTAGGTACTAACCTAGCCCTTACTCCTTCCCTAATCCTACCCGACACAAACCCACTCGCATCAACCCTATCGACCAAAACCCTAAATTCAAAATTCCATTAGACAAAAAAATAGATACCAATATAAGCCCTACTCTTACAATACCCATTGTAAAAAACCATATAGGCTATACTTGCGCGTCAAGTAACCAATTAACCAAAAAAATCCCAAAAGCAAACTCCTAATTCAACCTATACAACTAATATTATCTAGGACAGGGTGACTAACAACCCACACACAAACTCCACCCACAAACCCAATTCTTGACCAAGATTTTAACCCTTAAAGCCAGACAGGAAGTTGTCGTATTTCATTAACGAAAGATATTACCGTATCGGGACAAAGACCAAAAGTACCGTCCTAATCACCACTCCTGACCACCCCAAACCCAATCAACTCGGACCTTTCCTTCAAAGTATGCGTCCGTTTTTATAAAAGCACTTTTTCTATTAAAACGCCTATATCTCGGAAAAGAAAGCACGCACCAAGGCCAAACTCAACCTCATAACATCTCTCTGTAATACCTGTCACACCATAAAACCCTGAACTTCTGGGACCTTTCCTTACTAAATGCACCATTTCCTATCAAGCCACACATCGCGGCCTAAGGGGGCGCTAGAGTCTCACACGGGGGCACGTTCAATAGGCCCTATCCTCACCCTTCTTTGACGTGAATATCAACACTATAGCCCAACTCAACACAGAGATATAGTCCATCTAAGTTGACACCTCGATAATCACCCTTTCAATCATTTAATCACCTTTTACGTAGACTTCAAATCCCCTGACCTGTTACATAGACTTCAAATTCCCTGACCTTTTACCACATACCGAAATACTCCACCTATGGGAGGATTGCAATGCTGGATCAGGATTATCGGGCTTCGGCTTGGTTCGCTGGTCCAGAGCAAGTTCAGATTGGAAACTTTGCAATTCCTAAAAACCAGGAAAGGAAACAAGAACAATCACTTTCATCAGTAAAACTTACCCATCAGACTAACCAAACCGAAAAGAACGGATTATAACAAACTTTACCCCAGTGTTCATAATTGATGGAAACATAAAGACAGAAGTTTCTTAAAACAACAAAACCAAAAGATAAAATAAGCTACTCACCTTGCCCATAAGCCAAAAAAGGCATTGCTCCTAGACGGGAGCCAATCACAGGCGACACAGTATAGTCTGACAGGCGTCGGCCAGTGCCCCTCCTCATTCTCCCTACTTCAAACCTTTCCAGACGAGTTCTGGCTTGGGGGGAGATGTTGTAATTTTCCCTAACCTAACCTTGGCCAGAGCCATCGGACTAGACATACTGTTCTATGCACAGGATCCTGAACAAATGGGCCCACAAATTAGATAAGATCCTCATCCCCTCCAGTTTCTCTCCTGCCCTCCGTGGTCGGTGGAGAAACGGGATGGGGAGACGAATCGAACCCAGACAGGTTCGTTGGAAAATGTGAGACCCAGACAGGCCGCACATTTTCTGGTTCGTCCTCTTAAAAAAGGATCTCAATTTTAGGAGACACATGGTCAAAAATTCCCCTTTATCTAACCACTAGGTGACTGCCTTAGACCAGGATTAAACTCCGTGATTCGATCCTCACCACAGGCCAAAATACTTAACCATTGGGGGGTTTTGCGATGCTGGGTCAGGATTATCGAGCTTCGGCCTGATTCGCTGATCCAGAGCAAGTTCAGACCGGAAACTTCGCAATTCCTAAAAACCAGAAAGGGAAACAAAAATAATCATAAAATTATCAGTAAAGGTTAGCCATGACCCCACTAAAACTTACTCATCGAACTAACCCAACCGAACGAAACGGATAACAAAAACCACACCTACTTTTATAACCTTCCACCTAACTGAATAAGACAAAAACCACAGAAGTTTCATAAATTAACAAAAGGATATATATATTAAAAAAATTATACGCCACCCACCTGACCCAAAAGCCCAAAAAAAAGGCACTGCTCCCAACGGGAGCCAATCACAGGCGACAACAGTATAGTCTGGCATGCGCAACCAGAGTCATCAGACTAAGACATACTGTCCCATGCACATGATCCAGTACAAATGGGCCCACAAATTAGATAGAAGATCCTCATCCCCTCCGGTTTCTCTCCTGCCCTCCGTGGTTGGTAGAGAAACGGGATGGGGAGACGAATCGAACCCAGACAGGTTCATTGGAAAATGTGAGACCCAGACAGGCCGCACATTTTCTGGTTCGTCCTCTTAAAAAAGGATCTCAATTTTAGGAGACACATGGTCAAAAATTCCCCTTTATCTAACCACTAGGTGACTCCCTTAGACCAGGATTAAACTCCGTGATTCGATCCTCACCACAGGCCAAAATACTTAACCATTGGGGGGTTTTACGATGCTGGGTCAGGATTATCGAGCTTCGGCCTGATTCGCTGATCCAGAGCAAGTTCAGACCGGAAACTTCGCAATTCCTAAAAACCAGAAAGGGAAACAAAAATAATCATAAAATTATCAGTAAAGGTTAGCCATGACCCCACTAAAACTTACTCATCGAACTAACCCAACCGAACGAAACGGATAACAAAAACCACACCTACTTTTATAGCCTTACACCTAACTGAATAAGGCAAAAACCACAGAAGTTTCATAAATTAACAAAAGGATATATATATATATATATTAAAAAAATTATACGCCACCCACCTGACCCAAAAGCCCCCAAAAAAGGCACTGCTCCTAACGGGAGCCAATCACAGGCGACAACAGTATAGTCTGGCATGCGCAACCAGAGTCATCAGACTAAGACATACTGTCCCATGCACATGATCCAGTACAAATGGGCCCACAAATTAGATAGAAGATCCTCATCCCCTCCGGTTTTCTCTCCTGAACTTTCATAAATTAACAAAAGGATATAAAATAAATCAATACACCACCCACCTGACCCATAAGCTAAAAAAAGGCACTGCTCTTAACGGGAACCAATCACAGGCGACATGTGTAACCAGAGTCATCGGACTAGACATACTGTTCCATGCACATGATCCCTCTCAAATTTTAGGAGATACATGATCAAAAAAATCCCCGTTCACTATTAAACTACCCCTTAACCTACCCACCCCACTCCACTCCACCCCTTAACCTATCCACCCCCCCACAACCTACCCCTTAATCTAAATCCTACCATCTTGCAAACCACACACTCTAAACACAAAACTACGGAAAAGTTAGTTTACTGTTTCTTTAAGGGTACGATAAACGACATTCGTTGTCAAATTTCGATAAATGGCATTCGCCATCGTGATCCGAAAAAGGACACTCATCGCCAACAATCCATGAGCCGACTTTTACCGTCAACCTTTCAGGAATCGTTTTTCGCTTAAAGACAATTCAGAGGTCGACCTTTACGATCGCCTTTTCATGAATTGTTCTTCAACCATCGACTTTCGTTGACAACAATTCATGGGTCAACTTTTACCGTCGACTTTTCATGAATCGTTATTCACGAACACATGTTCATGCAATTCATGTATTGACTTTTACCGTCAACCTTTCATGAATGTCGTAGCCATTATTTGAACTAAACCAAGACAGAGTGACTCAGCGGAACACCTTTTCTATCCACGGTGACACAAAATGCCTTCTGGGAAATAACTTATAAAAACTTATCATCCTGAAAGTACACCTTCTAAAAATAAAAAATCAATCATCTTTTCTTTTAAAGAAGGGATAAACAGCGTTTACCAAAGAGATTTGTTCACCATTTAGAGCCTTTTTTAATGATATGCGAAATCCACAAATACAGGAGTTGTTTTTTACCTTTAAACTTTCAAAAATCGTTTTTCGTTTATCAAAGATGATTCAGGGATTGACGCTTACCATCAACCCTTCATGAATCATTCTTCGATCATCGACTTTCATCGACAAACAATTCATGAGTCAACTTTTACCGTCAACCAATCATGAATCATTATTCACGAATAAACGTTTGTGAGTATTTCATGGATTGACTTTTACCGTCAACTTTCATGAATCTCGTGATTTAAACCTAAAAACCACAATACAGCGACTCAACGGAACACCTTTTCTATCCGCGGTGACACAAGATGCCTTATGGGTAATAACCTATAAAACTTACCCTCTTGCAAACAACACGCTCTATACATGACACTGCGGAAAACTTAACCGCCTTTTTTTAGGGTTCAGGCTCCCAACGGTTGTCCTTGGTAAGGATGATGTCGGTTTGGTTCTAGCTTGCGCCTTAGGGGGAAAGGCTGGTAGAAGCTTGATGGGCTCTTCGGGGCTCATCCGCCAGTCTGACCCTCGACCTGGCCCCTTAAAAATCCATTCATTTATTATGGTGAATGGGGAGGTCAGGTTTGCCCCATTCGGGGGGCTCCCTGGGCCGTTGAGCTCGGCTGCCGGGGGTGGTGGCGATTGACTTCGCTATCTGCCCCAGGGCTGTGGTGTCTCTGTGGCTTTCGGGGGGTCCTTTGAAGGGTCTCCCGGCACTCTGGGGGTCTGGAGACCTGGGGAGGCTGAAAGTAAGTTTTGGCTATCCCTGGGTGGAAGGGCCTTCGGGGTCTTGGGGCCGAGAGGATTGGGAATCTCTCGACCCTGGGGACTCCCGGGTACCTATCGGTTCACGAGGATGGGAATCTCGTGTCCGGTGGGGGCCTTGGGTTTCGGCTTGGGTGATCTTTAGGGGCTAAATCAGCAAGGGGGAGTTGGGCGGCGGTGATCCGTTCGCTGTCTGCCTTTTTTCCCCCTGGGTCCCACGGGACCCAGCTGATTTGGGCAAGGGATCCCTTGGTGCCCTTCTGGAGGCCCTGCCTCTGGGGGACACGGGGGGGTTCCCACTCCCCGGATTAGCCGGGGAAGGCCCCACCAAAATCAGCAGGGGCTAAGGGGGAAGGACGATCTGATCGTCGCGGACCCTGGATCCCTAAGTTCCCTAAGAACTTGGCTGATTTGGGCACAGGACCCGGGGGAGACCGGTTAGTCCATTCGGCTGTAACATGGTTGCGGCCGGTGGGCTCTCTCGGTGCCCTTGGATCCAGCTCTGGGAAATCGGAGAGTGTTCCCTGTGGGGCTCTTAACGAGCATTGCGGGACCTCTTCCGATGGATCGGAGTTAGCCCCAAGAAGAGACCTTTTAGTCACAGACTCTTCTCGGGTGACCTGGGTAACCTAACGGTGATAACAAAGGGTCACTTGGGGGAGTGGTAAGTATCCAGCCTTCCCGGGGTAACACCCGGTTGGGTGGCCTAGGGCGATGGGCCTTAATTGGAGCCCAATTTTTTACGGTGACTATTGCCACTCACGCAACAGCACATTGTGCAACCAACATCCAACACACTGACATGTTTCTTCCCAGCTACTTTTTGCTTGTCTTCATTGCTGGACTTTGAGTTGTTCAACTCAAAAAAATACATTCTTACTTGACTCGTGGAGTCCACTTCCCGATACACATAGATTTCCTCGAACCCATACCCCTTCCTCCGACCCTGACCCCCCACCCCATCCCCACCCCAACCAACACACTAACCTTGGCCTACCAAAAAAATACTACAAACAAACCACTGACATCTACCTAAAAGATCAGGATTAGTTCACCCTACATTAGAACCCAAAAAACAATTGTGGTTCTTTTTAGAAAAAACATAGCAATTGGGCTGGAGACACACGTTTGGGACTGATCCCCCAGACGGGCCGCCTCAGAGGAGGGTGTCTAGTGTTTAAAGAGCCGAAACACCCGATGATACTGAGGTACGCTACTGAAGATGTGTCTCAAACATTTCCCTCAGACATCTCACTTGAGGGAGTAAGAATCTCAAAGCAATACACTATCATTACCCACACTCCCACACTAACTCTAGCCATCACAAATCCACTCGCATCAACCCTACCAAACCCATTTTTTACACCAAAAAAAAAAAAAAAAAAAAAAAAAA
The DNA here is from genome assembly GCF_024679245.1 of Pseudorasbora parva. Taxonomy (NCBI): domain Eukaryota; kingdom Metazoa; phylum Chordata; class Actinopteri; order Cypriniformes; family Gobionidae; genus Pseudorasbora; species Pseudorasbora parva. Next base: position 18,307 of record NC_090189.1, read on the forward strand.
AAAAAAAAAAAAAAAAAAAAAACTTACCCACTAAGGCATCTTTTGACCAGAAAACGCTTTTCAAAAAACCATAAAATATAGAACTACCCCCACTCCTACACTAACCCTACCCATCACAAAACCTATTGGCATTAACCCTATCGACTAAAACCCTAATGTGAAACTCCACAAAACAAAAATAGACATTTTAACGTAACCCTTATTCCAACCCTAACCCTACCCATCACAGACCCACTTGTATCAACCCCATCCACTAAAACCCCAATTTTGACAAAAATAGATACTAATGTAACCCTTACTCCTACCCTAATCCTACCCATCACAAACCCACTCGCATTAACCCTAATTTCAAACTTCATTGGACAAAAAATAGAGGCTAACCTAACCCTTACTCCTACCCTAACCCTACCCATCACAGACCCACTCGCATCAACCCTATCGACAAAAACCTTAACTCCAAACTTCACTAGACAAAAAAATAGATACTAACGTAGTCCCTACTCCTACCCTAATCCTACCCATCACAAACCAGTTTGCATTAACCCTAATTTGAAAATCCTTTAGACAAAAAAATAGATATTAACCTAGCCCTTACTCCTACCCTAATCCTACCCGTCACAAACCCACTGGCATCAACCTTATTGACAAACACCTTAATAGACACTAACGTAGCTCCTACTCCTACCCTAAACCTACCCATCACAAACCTACTCGCATCAACCCTAATTAGAAAATCCATTAGACAAAAAAATTAGATACTAACCTAGCCCTTGCTCCTACCCTAATCCTACCCAACACAAACCCACTGGCATCAACCCTATTGACAAAAACCTTAATTCAAAACTCCATAGACACTAACGTAGCTCCTACTCCTACCCTAAACCTACCCATCACAAACCTACTCGCATCAACCCTAATTAGAAAATCCATTAGACAAAAAATTAGGTACTAACCTAGCCCTTACTCCTTCCCTAATCCTACCCGACACAAACCCACTCGCATCAACCCTATCGACCAAAACCCTAAATTCAAAATTCCATTAGACAAAAAAATAGATACCAATATAAGCCCTACTCTTACAATACCCATTGTAAAAAACCATATAGGCTATACTTGCGCGTCAAGTAACCAATTAACCAAAAAAATCCCAAAAGCAAACTCCTAATTCAACCTATACAACTAATATTATCTAGGACAGGGTGACTAACAACCCACACACAAACTCCACCCACAAACCCAATTCTTGACCAAGATTTTAACCCTTAAAGCCAGACAGGAAGTTGTCGTATTTCATTAACGAAAGATATTACCGTATCGGGACAAAGACCAAAAGTACCGTCCTAATCACCACTCCTGACCACCCCAAACCCAATCAACTCGGACCTTTCCTTCAAAGTATGCGTCCGTTTTTATAAAAGCACTTTTTCTATTAAAACGCCTATATCTCGGAAAAGAAAGCACGCACCAAGGCCAAACTCAACCTCATAACATCTCTCTGTAATACCTGTCACACCATAAAACCCTGAACTTCTGGGACCTTTCCTTACTAAATGCACCATTTCCTATCAAGCCACACATCGCGGCCTAAGGGGGCGCTAGAGTCTCACACGGGGGCACGTTCAATAGGCCCTATCCTCACCCTTCTTTGACGTGAATATCAACACTATAGCCCAACTCAACACAGAGATATAGTCCATCTAAGTTGACACCTCGATAATCACCCTTTCAATCATTTAATCACCTTTTACGTAGACTTCAAATCCCCTGACCTGTTACATAGACTTCAAATTCCCTGACCTTTTACCACATACCGAAATACTCCACCTATGGGAGGATTGCAATGCTGGATCAGGATTATCGGGCTTCGGCTTGGTTCGCTGGTCCAGAGCAAGTTCAGATTGGAAACTTTGCAATTCCTAAAAACCAGGAAAGGAAACAAGAACAATCACTTTCATCAGTAAAACTTACCCATCAGACTAACCAAACCGAAAAGAACGGATTATAACAAACTTTACCCCAGTGTTCATAATTGATGGAAACATAAAGACAGAAGTTTCTTAAAACAACAAAACCAAAAGATAAAATAAGCTACTCACCTTGCCCATAAGCCAAAAAAGGCATTGCTCCTAGACGGGAGCCAATCACAGGCGACACAGTATAGTCTGACAGGCGTCGGCCAGTGCCCCTCCTCATTCTCCCTACTTCAAACCTTTCCAGACGAGTTCTGGCTTGGGGGGAGATGTTGTAATTTTCCCTAACCTAACCCTAACCCTAACCCTAACCCTAACCTAACCCTAACCCTAACCCTAACCCTAACCTAACCCTAACCCTAACCCTAACCCTAACCCTAACCCTAACCCTAACCCTAACCCTAACCCTAACCCTAACCCTAACCCTAACCCTAACCCTAACCCTAACCCTAACCCTAACCCTAACCCTAACCCTAACCCTAACCCTAACCCTAACCCTAACCTAACCCTAACCCTAACCCTAACCCTAACCCTAACCCTAACCCTAACCCTAACCCTAACCCTAACCCTAACCCTAACCCTAACCCTAACCCTAACCCTAACCCTAACCCTAACCCTAACCCTAACCCTAACCCTAACCCTAACCCTAACCCTAACCCTAACCCTAACCCTAACCCTAACCCTAACCCTAACCCTAACCCTAACCCTAACCCTAACCCTAACCCTAACCCTAACCCTAACCCTAACCCTAACCCTAACCCTAACCCTAACCCTAACCCTAACCCTAACCCTAACCCTAACCCTAACCCTAACCCTAACCCTAACCCTAACCCTAACCCTAACCCTAACCCTAACCCTAACCCTAACCCTAACCCTAACCCTAACCCTAACCCTAACCCTAACCCTAACCCTAACCCTAACCCTAACCCTAACCCTAACCCTAACCCTAAACCCTAAACCCTAACCCAAACCTAACCCCTAACCCTAACCCTAACCCTAACCCTAACCCTAACCCTAACCCTAACCCTAACCCTAACCCTAACCCTAACCCTACCCGTCACTGACTTGACGTACTAGGGACTTATACCTAAACCTACCCATCAGTGGGGTAATGAGTAATCACTGGTGTGTGTTTGGGAGATCTATCCCCACACCCATACTTGCCTAAACCTACCCGTCACTGACTTGACGTACTAGGGACTTATACCTAAACCTACCCATCACAGATTGAATAGAGTAGCTTTTGGATGGATTGTAGCCCTACCGGTAGCAGCCCTGCCGGCCGTAGCCCGGATGGGTCAAGGGTTGGTATTTGGGATTTGTCCTCACAACCCTTTCGGGCCTAACCTTGTCTGACACAGCCCTGATGGGTGGATGACAAGGGCTTGGTATGTTCACATTCATAGCCGGAGTGTTGTTTGTGGCAGGTTGGAATGAAGGGGTTCACCCCGATAGGGAGCCTAGTGAGGTGATAGGAGAATTGAAGGATTGAGGTCAAGTTTTGGACAGCCCTGCTTGTTACAGCCCTGAGGGGGGGCTGGGGCGACTTTTAACCTACAAATTGATTCTGTCTGTTCCCGGGGTATTCAGGGCGTTGGGGATTTTATTTCGGGGAGGGGCGTGGGGTTGGGTGTGGGTTCGTTGGGGGTTTAGATTAGAGTTGCGGGGGGTGTCGTGGGCCCAGCAGGCCATGCATTCCCTGGGGGGGAAGGGTTTTTGTTATTGGGACCCAAAGCCGGGTTGGCAATTCCTGAGTAAGGACAACGGTAGAGTCTAACAAGCGTCGGCCCGTGCGTGTCCTCAGACTCCCTTCCGGCCTGGCGACATGCTGGGTTGGGGGGAGCTGTTGCAATTCCAAAAAACCTAACCCTAACCCTACCCGCTATCCTAACACTACACTAACCCTACCCCTGTTTTGTATTTTTGAACCCTATTTGGTACAGCCCTTAGAAGAATAGCCCTGGGCTCATAATTTTATTCGGTGCTTTGAGGGCATGTTCGGGACAGTGCTGGCTGTCTTGTGGAGTTGGATGGCCTTCTCGGTCATTTTTTCACATTTAATTTGATGCGTTTGTTTGGTTGGCGGACCGAACCACATGGCGAGTGCATAAACCTCTGCGGCTGGTCCGTTGTGGGGAGAAACGTTTTTTTTCCTCGTGGCGAATCGGCCGCTCTGTGTATTTTCCTTCACCTAACCCTAACCCCTCGTACCCCTCGTACCCCTCGTACCCCTCGTACCCCTCGTACCCCTCGTACCCCTCGTACCCCTCGTACCCCTCGTACCCCTCGTACCCCTCGTACCCCTCGTACCCCTCGTACCCCTCGTACCCCTCGTACCCCTCGTACCCCTCGTACCCCTCGTACCCCTCGTACCCCTCGTACCCCTCGTACCCCTCGTACCCCTCGTACCCCTCGTACCCCTCGTACCCCTCGTACCCCTCGTACCCCTCGTACCCCTCGTACCCCTCGTACCCCTCGTACCCCTCGTACCCCTCGTACCCCTCGTACCCCTCGTACCCCTCGTACCCCTCGTACCCCTCGTACCCCTCGTACCCCTCGTACCCCTCGTACCCCTCGTACCCCTCGTACCCCTCGTACCCCTCGTACCCCTCGTACCCCTCGTACCCCTCGTACCCCTCGTACCCCTCGTACCCCTCGTACCCCTCGTACCCCTCGTACCCCTCGTACCCCTCGTACCCCTCGTACCCCTCGTACCCCTCGTACCCCTCGTACCCCTCGTACCCCTCGTACCCCTCGTACCCCTCGTACCCCTCGTACCCCTCGTACCCCTCGTACCCCTCGTACCCCTCGTACCCCTCGTACCCCTCGTACCCCTCGTACCCCTCGTACCCCTCGTACCCCTCGTACCCCTCGTACCCCTCGTACCCCTCGTACCCCTCGTACCCCTCGTACCCCTCGTACCCCTCGTACCCCTCGTACCCCTCGTACCCCTCGTACCCCTCGTACCCCTCGTACCCCTCGTACCCCTCGTACCCCTCGTACCCCTCGTACCCCTCGTACCCCTCGTACCCCTCGTACCCCTCGTACCCCTCGTACCCCTCGTACCCCTCGTACCCCTCGTACCCCTCGTACCCCTCGTACCCCTCGTACCCCTCGTACCCCTCGTACCCCTCGTACCCCTCGTACCCCTCGTACCCCTCGTACCCCTCGTACCCCTCGTACCCCTCGTACCCCTCGTACCCCTCGTACCCCTCGTACCCCTCGTACCCCTCGTACCCCTCGTACCCCTCGTACCCCTCGTACCCCTCGTACCCCTCGTACCCCTCGTACCCCTCGTACCCCTCGTACCCCTCGTACCCCTCGTACCCCTCGTACCCCTCGTACCCCTCGTACCCCTCGTACCCCTCGTACCCCTCGTACCCCTCGTACCCCTCGTACCCCTCGTACCCCTCGTACCCCTCGTACCCCTCGTACCCCTCGTACCCCTCGTACCCCTCGTACCCCTCGTACCCCTCGTACCCCTCGTACCCCTCGTACCCCTCGTACCCCTCGTACCCCTCGTACCCCTCGTACCCACCGCCAGCACAAAATTAAAAAAAAAAAAAACACATTTACAAATATTTTTATTTATTTATTTTCAGAACAAATGCTTAGATACAATAACACATGCATAAATCAACACCATAGAACCAAAAAGGCAGTGAAGACTTGGTTGGTAGAAATGGGGGAGAACCAACTGCATTGGAGCCAGAGTGCAGGAAGCAAGAAGACAGAGGTAAAACTGTCATGACAAATCACATAGGTGGAGATGAAGGACTGGCTGTCTTTGGCAAAGGGAGTGGGTGAGGGAAGCTGTGTAGAAACCACTGATGACCTAAAGCTGGGCATAAACCAGTGGTAATGCAGGAGATTAGGATCTGGGCAGAACAAGTGGTGATGCAGTCACAAATGCAAGGAGTAAAAAAGTAAATACAAAAAATAAAATAAGTGCACAGATTAATGCAAAGGGTACATAGAAAATTTGAAAGGGACATAAGTTTAGGTTTAGTCAGTCACAGTAAAGGAAACAAATGTAAAAGTAAAATAACTTCAAGGGACAAGGCACAAATATTAAGTTTGCTGACAGGTTTAACAGCATATTATAAAGCATATCCTCACCAGAATCTAGCCACAGGAGGTTACAAACCATTGTACCTTTCATGCCGGTCCCAAACTTGATAAAAAGAGAGGGTTGTGTCAGGAAGGGCATCCGACACCCGTCGGGGGTTAACAATAACCACAAAATTGGGCTACTGTTAGTCAAAGAAGGAGAGAAGGAAAGTGTGTTAGAGGAGGGAGGTGTGTCAGTAGGCAGAGAGAGAAGAGGAAAGGCAGGTGTTTAGGACTGAAAGTAGGGACACTGAATGTAGGTACAATGACAGGTAAAGGCAGAGAACTGGTAGATATGATGTAAAGGAGGAAAGTTGACATTCTGTGTGTCAAGGAGACCAGGTGGAAAGGGAGCAAGGCTAAAAGCATTGGAGCAGTGTTTAAACTGTTTTATAATGGTGTGGACAGGCATGAAAATGGGGTTTGAGTGATCCTGAAAAAGGAGTTTGTGAAGAATGTTCTGGAGGTAAAGAAAATGTCAGATAGGTAGAATGAGGGTTAGGGTTAGGGTTAGGGTAGAATGAGTCTGAAGCTGGATATTGAAGGTGTGATGTTGAATGTTGTTAGTGCCCATGCTCCACAAGTAGGTTGTAAGCAAGATGAGAAAGTTGGAGGAAGTGGTGCAGACTGTTCCCAGAGGTGAGAGGGTAGTGATAGGGGCAGATTTGAATGGACATGTTGGGAAAGGGAATATTGGGGACGAGGAAGTGATGGGCAGGTTTGGTCTTCAGGAAAGGAACCCAGAAGGACAGAGGTTGGTAGACTTTGCTAAAAGTATGGAGATGGCTGTGGTGAACATGTACTTTCAGAAGAGAAAGGAACACAGGGTGATATAAGAGTGGTGGCAGAAGCACACAAGTGGACTATACTTTACAATCGCTAATTTCCATCAGATTACAGCGTGTACATAAAATAGTGGTAGGTGAGAGTGTAGCTAGACAGCATAGGATGGTGGTGTGTAAGATGACTCTGGTGGTGAGGAAGATGAAGAGAGTAAAGGCAGAGCAGAAGACAAAGTGGAGGAAGTTGGAAAAGGAAGAGTGCTGTGTGGTTTTCGGGGAGGAGTTGAGACAAGCTTTAGGTGGTCAAGAAGGGCTTCCAGATGACTGGACTACTACAGCCAAAGTGATCAGGGAGACGGGTAGAAAGGTGCTAGGTGTATCATCTGGAAGGAGGAAAGAAGACAAGGAGACTTGGTGGTGGAATGAGGAAGTCAAGGAGAGTATCCAGAGGAAGAGGTTGGCTAGGAAGAAGTGGGAAAATGACAGGACGGAGGAAAGTAGACAGGAATATAGGGTGATGCAGCGTGAGGTTAAGATGGAAGTAAAGAACAGAAAGCTTATGAGGACATGTATGCAAGGTTAGATGGTAAAGAAGGTGAGAGGGATGTGTATCGGTTGGCGAGGCAGAGGTAAAGAGATGGAAAGAATGTGCAGCAGGGTTAGAGTGATTAAAGATTGAGATTGAAGTGTGTTGACAGGAGGTGAGGGAAAGATGGAAGGAGTACTTTGACATTTTCCTTATTCATCAGTTCCTCAGAGAGAAGAGTTGTAGAGTCAAATATTGTTGACCAGGAAATAGAAAGTATTAGCAAGGGTGAAATTAGGGGAGCTTTGAAGAGGATGAAGAGAGCAAGGTTCAGGGGAGAAGTGGACATTTGTGAGCAGCAGTATGGTTTCATGCCAAGAAAGAGCACTACAGATGCATTATTTACTTTGAGAATGTTAATGGAGAAGTACAGAGAGGGTCAGAAAGAGCTCCATTGTGTCTTTGTAGATTTAGAGAAAGCATATGACAGAGTGCCAATAGAGGAGCTGTGGTATTGTATGAGTAGGTCTGGAGTGGCGGAGAAGTGTGTTAGAGTGGTGCAGGATATGTATGAGAGCAGTAGGACAGGGGTAAGGTGTGCCGTAGGTGAGACAGAGGACTTCACGGTAAAGGTGGGACTGCATCAAGAATCAGCTCTGAGCTCCTTCTTGTTTGCGGTGGTGATGGACAGGCTGACAGAGGAGGGCAGACAGGAATCTCCATGGACTATGATTTTTGCGGATGACATTGTGATCTGTAGTGAAAGCAGGGATCAGGAGGAGGAAAGTCTAGAGAGGTGGAGGTTTGCTCTGGAGAGAAAAGGAATGAAGGTTAGTCGCAGCAAGACAAAATACATATGTGTGAATGAGAGAGAACCAAGTGGAACAGTGAGGTTTCAGGGAGAAGAGGTAAAGAAGGTGCATTATTAAGTACTTAGGGTCAACAGTCCAGAGCATGGAATGGGTGGAGAACAGTGTCAGGTCTGTTGTGTGATAAAAGAGTACCAGCAAGAATGAAAGGTGTACAAGATAGTAGTGAGACCAGCGATGTTGTATGGTTTGGAGACAGTTGCACTGAGGAAAAGACAGCAGGGAGAGCTAGAGGTAGCAGAGCTGAAGATGCTGAGGTTCTCTTTGGGAGTGACAAGGATGAATAGGATCAGGAATGAGTACATCAGAGGGACAGCACATGTGAGATGTTTTGGAGACAAAGTTAGAGAGGCCAGGCTGAGATGGTTTGGACATAATCAGAGGGAGAGTGAATATATTGGTAAAAGGATGCTGAGGTTAGAGCTGCCAGGTAGGAGTTCAAGAAGATGACCAAAGAGGAGGTTTATGAATACAGTGAAGGAGGACATGAAGGTAGTCGGTCTGGGAGAAAAGGATAGGACTAGATGGAGGCAGATGATTCGCTGTGGCAACCGCTGAAGGGAACAGCCGAAAGAAGATAAAGCATATCCTTTCTAACTAAAACAGAAACAGATAATGTCTCAAACACAAGAAAGCACAGCTGGGTGGCAGAAAACATTTGTAAACCATGAAAGATGCTTGGCTGAACCATAATAATGATCAACCACAACCATGTTCAACCCTCATAAACCTGTAAAAACATAAAGGGCAACAAAAAAAACAAAAACACCTAGAACATTAGCCCCTTTAACACATGCAGGTCCTTCGGAAAAAAAATAGCATGTGATAAAAGTTCATTATTTTCCATAATGTAATGATAAAAGTTAAACTTTCATATATTTTAGATTCATTGCACACCAACTAAAATATGTCAGGTCTTTTATTGTTTTAATACTGATGATTTTGGCATACTGGTCATGAAAACCCAAAATTCCTATCTCAAAAAATTAGCATATCATGAAATGGTTCTCTAAACGAGCTATTAATCTAATCATCGGAATCGACTAATTAACTCTAAACACCTGCAAAAGATTCCTGAGGCTTTAAAAACTTCCAGACTCGTTCATTACTCAAAACCGCAATCATGGGTAAGACTGCCGACCTGACTGCTGTCCAGAAGGCCATCATTGACACCCTCCAGCGAGAGGGGAAGACACAGAAAGACATTTCTGCTGTATCAAGGCACCTCAGTGGAAAGTCTGTGGGAAGGAAAAGTGTGGCAAAAAACGCTGCACAATGAGAAGAGGGGAGCGGAGCCTGAGGAAGATTGTGGAGGACCGATTCCAGACCTTGGGGGACCTGCGGAAGCAGTGGACTGAGTCTGGAGTAGAAACATCCAGAGCCGCCGTGCACAGGCGGGAGCAGGAAATGGGCTACAGGTGCCGCATTCCCCAGGTCAAGACACTTTTGGGCTACAGAGAACCAGCACTGGACTGTTGCTCAGTGCTCCAAAGTACTTTTTTCCGATGAAAGCAAATTTTTCATGTCATTCGGAAATCAGGGTGCCAGAGTCTGGAGGAAGACTGTGGAGAAGGAAATGCCAAAATGCCTGAAGTCCAGTGTCAAGTCCCCACAGTCAGTGATGGTCTGGGGTGCCATGTCAGCTGCTGGTGTTGGTCCACTGTGTTTTATCAAGGGCAGGGTCAGTGCAGCTCGCTATCAGGAGATTTGGGAGCACTTCATGCTTCCATCTGCGGAAAAGCTTTATGGAGATGAAGATTTGGTTTTTCAGCATGACCTGAGTATCAGCAGTATTAAAACAATAAAAGACCTGAAATATTTAAGTTGGTGTGCAATGAATCTAAAATATATGACATTTCAATTTATCATTACATTATTGAAAATAATGAACTTATCACATATGCTAATTTTTTGAGAAAGACCTGTACAACCTTTAATGGTAAATTACTGGACACAGATCATGTGTGAACAGGACCTTTTCAAAAATACAGGTAAACTGGCTCTGACTATTTACCAGTAAGAGAAGTTGTAAAATTACTAGTAAATTGCTGGTATGTGCTCTTTGTGAACATGGAATAAAGTTCATGGGTATTTTCATGTATAAAGTCAGAATGTGATAATGGAAGAATTCTGCTTTGGACCAATCATAAGTTATGGAAATTATACCACAATGTTTAAAGTAAGCTTTTTCATTTTTAAAGCTGTGAGTGAGGGGCATAATGGAGGAAGACAACAGTGCGGCATATTTACCTTATATATACTGGTAAAGTCATTCTGGTAATGTAATGCTGAGTGAAAAGGCTAATAAACTGTACAAAATATAAAAAGAGGCAATGTAAATACAAAAAGCAGTAATAAGAAACTCAAGAGTAAAAAGGGAAACTCTAATAGAAAGGACCATGAAAAGACAGCCATCATATCATAAAGTGTTCATACATCAAAGGAGTATAAAGGCATAATAAGCCTAAATTGCAAAATATACAATATACATAAAGACTAAGGGCACAAGAGTATAAATAAATGAAACAAACTATTTAAAAAAGTTACAATGAAAAAAACAAGGCAAAAATCATGACAAGCTTTAAAAAATGTAATGGTGCATACAAGAGGACACAAGGGCATAAATACAAAAAGGTGCACAAGAGCACAAACACAAGTAGATAATAGTTGCATAAATGTATAGAAAAGAGCCTTATTACAAAGGTAAATTAAACCACTTTGAAACCATTTCTAGAAGCACCATGCAACCATGCCATAAAGCTTTAGTACACACATTGATAAATACATCTCTGCTCCCCAATTCTCCCCGAGTGCGGGATACCCCTATATATTGGAGCTGAAGTGGCTTTGGATATGCACGAGCAGATGAATGACTACACCCGGTTCTGCTGTTATAGTAGAATAACTCACATTGGGTTAATCAGAGGCAGCATTGAAGGATGGCCAAACTCTCCAACATAAAGCTGTTGGTGAACATTGCTCAACAAGTAAAGAAACAATTTGCACAAATGAGTTAAATCGGTAGACCACTAAAAAGTTCTTCACATTTCCAGAAGATCAAAGAAAATAAATTAAGTTCCCAATTAACACAACTGGCCATTTTAATCGAGTTTTCTGCATTTCTTAATTTCTTTAACATTTATAAATATTAAAACCAATCAAGTAAAACAACAGGTACAGATACAAATGGGCAAAAAGCCATAAAAAAATAAAGCAGAAATAAAAGAGCACACAATACAAAACGCATTAAAAACAAATAAAAACACAAGGCAGTCAGAGAGAAGGAAAAGGGCATAAAAAGGGCATACAGCATAAGGACAGAAATAATTCTTAATTTAAAAAAAAATACAGCCAAGAGCAGTAAGTTTATACAGTACTTTAAAGCAAAGGTTTAACATTAAAAATAGGAAGGGGCTTTAAAATAGTAAAGTCAATGGAGAAAGGGTCATGAAAATAAAAACAATAAAAAATTTTTTTTAAAAAGCATATTTGCGTACATGCATGGAACATAAGTAAAGGAAATCAAATCAAATTGGGTAAAAAAAAGTAGAAAAGTATGCAAAATATATATTGTAGACAAAAAAATGTTGTAAAAAGAAAAGACAAGAAAAAATAATCAGAAAATACAACAACAACGTCAAACAAGTCTTGAATGGATCCCAGAGGATAAGACAAACAGAAAGAGCAACCCTTTCCTAGAGATAGTGTTAAGACAAATTAATGAATGCAGTCAAAGATATGTTTTTAACAACCCGATCACACATAAATGCGTATAAATAGTACGAGTGTGCGATGTCGTGGAATGTATACGCCAAAACTCATTTTGGCGTGCATATGATACGCACTTTATGGCGTATATATGACACGCGCTTGGGTAGGTTTAGGGTGGTGGGGTGGGGGGGTTCGTATGTATAATACGCCATAAAATGTGTATCATATGCACGCGAAAAACAGCGTGCCATAGACAAGCCAAAATGAGTTTTGGCGTATACATTCCACGACATTGCACACTCGTACTATTTATATGCCTTTTTGTGAGAATACCCTGGTTTTTAAAGCTGTATGAGAATGAACATTGGCATGTTTGTACAGACTCCCTCTCAACAGTTACGCTGGAACAAGTGTGCTGAGGTAGAGAGTGCGGTTCTGAACGCCAGTGTCATGGCATTAATTCATTCTGCTAATAACTGACCCAGTCAAATAAAATCTGGTGTGATAAAGAGGTGTGAGTTTGGTAGATTGAAGAACAGACACTTCTATGTTCAAGAATCATCTTCAGTGTTTTAGTGGCACTAGCTAGAAGGCCAGCCATTAAGACATTTAAACTTCACAGATGTAATGCAGAGGGGAATAAGGGCACAAGTGCATGAAGAGGGATAATAACGAGAAGGGCAGAACTACAAGCAAAATACTAATGGCACAAAAGCAAAAGGTGTAAACCAAAGTGGCATGATACAACAAGCACCAAAAAGATTATTAAAAAGACACAAGCACAATGCATAAATACACAAATGGACAAAGCCTGAAACACAATGACAAGAGGAATGCACAAGACAACAACCAAACACATTTCCACAGAGACTGAGTATGGCATTTTACACAAGGTTCAAAAATAGCTTAGAATTTACCTTTTGGGGGGAGGGGGGTGAACTAACTCTGTCATCAGTTCTTCTCCCTCATGTCGTTCCAAACCTGTCACACCTTCGTTCATCTTCAGCTTCCAGCACAGACTGACTATAGTGTGCAGCTTCAGATTGTGGCCTTTTATACTCATGGGTTAAACCATTGACAGGAATGCACACAGCCAGGAATTAAATTAAAACAACCCATATCTCAACATAATAACCTCCTAGAACTAACCCTTCCTGTATATGCACTAATTTACAATTTAATATTTTAAAGCCATGTATACATATTTGCTCACTGAAAAACTGTTCATTTGGTTTTTTTAAACATTCCCCTTTATCTTCTACACTTGGTTTCTCCCACCTCCCATGATGCACCACTGCAAAGTTCATTCCAGAAGCTGTTCTTTTGAATCAATAATTTTTTTAATCAGTCAACACAGGATTGTGCAGCAAATGTGTATTTCCAGAAACCATCCAACATTTAAAATGTGCTGGTTTAAAGAAGAAAGATCTCAGCTCATAGAAGAGGCTAAGGCTGTAACACTGCATTATTAGAATATCCACTGCTTTAGTAGAATATCCACTGCTTTAGTAGAATATCCTCTGCTTTAGTAGAATATCCACTGCTTTATTAGAATATCCACTGCTTTAGTAGAATATCCACTGCTTTAGTAGAATATCCACTGCTTTAGTAGAATATCCGCTGCTTTAGTAGAATATCCACTGCTTTAGTAGAATATCCACTGCTTTAGTAGAATATCCACTGCTTTATTAGAATATCCACTGCTTTAGTAGAATATCCACTGCTTTATTAGAATATCCGCTGCTTTAGTAGAATATCCACTGCTTTATTAGAATATCCACTGCTTTAGTAGAATATCCACTGCTTTAGTAGAATATCCACTGCTTTAGTAGAATATCCGCTGCTTTAGTAGAATATCCACTGCTTTAGTAGAATATCCACTGCTTTAGTACAATATCCACTGCTTTAGTAGAATATCCACTGCTTTATTAGAATATCCACTGCTTTAGTAGAATATCCACTGCTTTATTAGAATATCCACTGCTTTAGTAGAATATCCACTGCTTTAGTAGAATATCCACTGCTTTAGTAGAATATCCTCTGCTTTAGTAGAATATCTGCTGCTTTAGTAGAATATCCACTGCTTTAGTAGAATATCCACTGCTTTATTAGAATATCCGCTGCTTTATTATAATATCCACTGCTTTATTATAATATCCACTGCTTTAGTAGAATATCCACTGCTTTAGTAGAATAGCCACTGCTTTAGTAGAATATCCACTGCTTTAGTAGAATATCCACTGCTTTAGTAGAATATCCACTGCTTTAGTAGAATATCCACTGCTTTAGTAGAATATCCACTGCTTTAGTAGAATATCCGCTGCTTTAGTAGAATATCCACTGCTTTAGTAGAATATCCACTGCTTTAGTAGAATATCCACTGCTTTATTAGAATATCCACTGCTTTAGTAGAATATCCACTGCTTTATTAGAATATCCGCTGCTTTAGTAGAATATCCACTGCTTTATTAGAATATCCACTGCTTTAGTAGAATATCCACTGCTTTAGTAGAATATCCACTGCTTTAGTAGAATATCCGCTGCTTTAGTAGAATATCCGCTGCTTTAGTAGAATATCCACTGCTTTAGTAGAATATCCACTGCTTTAGTAGAATATCCACTGCTTTAGTAGAATATCCACTGCTTTAGTACAATATCCACTGCTTTAGTAGAATATCCACTGCTTTATTAGAATATCCACTGCTTTAGTAGAATATCCACTGCTTTATTAGAATATCCACTGCTTTAGTAGAATATCCACTGCTTTAGTAGAATATCCACTGCTTTATTAGAATATCCACTGCTTTAGTAGAATATCCACTGCTTTAGTAGAATATCCACTGCTTTAGTAGAATATCCACTGCTTTAGTAGAATATCCACTGCTTTAGTAGAATATCCGCAGCTTTAGTAGAATATCCACTGCTTTATTAGAATATCCACTGCTTTAGTAGAATATCCACTGCTTTAGTAGAATATCCACTGCTTTATTAGAATATCCACTGCTTTAGTAGAATATCCACTGCTTTAGTAGAATAGCCACTGCTTTAGTAGAATATCCACTGCTTTATTAGAATATCCACTGCTTTAGTAGAATATCCACTGCTTTAGTAGAATAGCCACTGCTTTAGTAGAATATCCACTGCTTTAGTAGAATATCCACTGCTTTAGTAGAATATCCACTGCTTTAGTAGAATATCCACTGCTTTAGTAGAATATCCACTGCTTTAGTAGAATATCCACTGCTTTAGTAGAATATCCTCTGCTTTATTAGAATAGCCACTGCTTTAGTAGAATATCCACTGCTTTAGTAGAATATCCTCTGCTTTATTAGAATAGCCACTGCTTTAGTAGAATATCCACTGCTTTAGTAGAATATCCACTGCTTTAGTAGAATAGCCACTGCTTTAGTAGAATATCCACTGCTTTAGTAGAATATCCACTGCTTTAGTAGAATATCCACTGCTTTAGTAGAATATCCACTGCTTTAGTAGAATATCCACTGCTTTGGTAGAATATCCACTGCTTTAGTAGAATATCCACTGCTTTAGTAGAATATCCACTGCTTTAGTAGAATATCCACTGCTTTAGTAGAATATCCACTGCTTTGGTAGAATATCCACTGCTTTAGTAGAATATCCACTGCTTTAGTAGAATATCCACTGCTTTAGTAGAACATCCACTGCTTTAGTAGGATATCAGGCCAGGGTGGGACGGGAGGGACAGGAGGGACAGACCCGGGAGGGACAGAAAGTTCAGGAGGCCGGGGCGGCCTGCAGAGTTCTTCCACCCTGTTATCAGTTTCATCCATTTCATATTTCCAATGCAAATTGATAT
Organism: Pseudorasbora parva; assembly: GCF_024679245.1. NCBI lineage: Eukaryota > Metazoa > Chordata > Actinopteri > Cypriniformes > Gobionidae > Pseudorasbora > Pseudorasbora parva. The sequence goes on from NC_090189.1 coordinate 34,110, forward strand.
TAAATGTGAAATATAATCTATAAACACTGTCTTCGGACCGGTTATCTGGCAGCTCTAAATAAATGGGAAGTTGTATGTTGTGTTTTTGGCTCCCGTTCAGCTCTTGAAGGCTCTAGCGCCACCAGACTTGCACTCCTGTCTATATCTCAACACCCTCTATCAGAATCCATAGTTTCGAGAAGATCTGAGAAACTTTGGGGGAAATTTTCAAGTTTCTCTGATCTTCTCCAAACTTTGGAATCAGATAGGGGGTGCTGAGGCATAGACAGGAGCGCAGGTCTAGTGGCCCTAGAGCCTTCCAGAGCTAAACGAGAGCCCAAAACACAAAAACATACCAGCTCTCATTTACGTAGTGTCCCCCAAATAACGGGTCCACGAGAACTGCCTTTTCTATGCAAATTATGCGCTTAAATCACCTGAAAGTTAGATGGATGTTGTAGCAAGTTCGTGAATGTGAGGAAGGAAGAGGACACGGGGGTCGGCTGGACGGTTGATGCTTTCTTTATTTAGTATCTCAATACTCAGCAGCACACTCAGCGTGTGACTTCTATCAAACTCAAAACACAACGATCACTTCCGGGTCGGCACTTCCGGCTTCCTGTTTCTCAGTCTCTGGGTCTCTGGCATCAACCATCCGACTCTCTCTCTCCCTGGTCTCTGGTTCCACTGGCGTTTTATCCCCTCTCAACGCCCATTACTAGAACAAGATACAGGTGTTATTAATCTGTGTCCAACCCACTCACTTACCGCTCTTCCCGCGGCTCTTCCCGCGGCACTTACCGCTCTTCCCGCGGCTCTTCCCGCGGCTCTCCTTACCCTAACCCTTTTCATCCATAAAAATTGCTATTAAATGTAAAATATCATCTATAAACACTGTGTCCTGGAGTCAGTTATATGGCGGCCACTAATACGTTCAGAGTAATGATGTGAGGACTCAAGTTTAGAAAGAGTATATTTATTAATGAAAAATAAACAAACACAAAAACAATAACCCACAGAGGAGAAATACACAATCAGAAATAACAAAACACAACTCAAACATACCAAAAAAGAATCACAAGAAAACGGTAAGGAAAGACCAGGGAGGGACGGGAGGGACAGACCAGGGAGGAATGGGAGGGACAGACCAGGGTGGGATGGGAGGGACAGACCAGGGTGGGATGGGAGGGACAGACCAGGGAGGAATGGGAGAGACAGACCAGGGAGGGACGGAGGGACAGACCAGGGAGGGACGGGAGGGACAGACCAGGGAGGGATGGGAGAGACAGATCAGGGAGGGAAGGAGGGACAAAGCAGGGAGGGATGGGAGAGACAGACCAGGAAGGGACGGGAGGGACAGACCAGGGAGGGATGAGAGAGACAGACCAGGGTGGGACAGGAGAGACAGACCAGGGAGGGACGGAGGGACAAACAAGGGAGGGATGGGAGAGACAGACCAGGGAGGGACGGGAGGGACAGACCAGGGAGGGACGGGAGAGAGACCAGGGAGGGACGGGAGAGACAGACCAGGGAGGGATGGGAGAGACAGACCAGGGAGGGACGGAGGGACAAACCAGGGAGGGATGGGAGAGACAGACCAGGGAGGGACGGGAGGGACAGACCAGGGAGGGACGGGAGGGACAGACCAGGGAGGGATGGGAGGGACAGACCAGGGAGGGATGGGAGGGACAGACCAGGGAGGGATGGGAGGGACAGACCAGGGAGGGATGGGAGGGAAAGACCAGGGTGGGATGTGAGGGACGGACAAGGGAGGGAGGGGAGGGGCAGACCAGGGAGGGACAGACCAGGGAGGGGCAGGAGGGACAGACCAGGGAGGGATGGGAGGGACGGACAAAGGAGGGATGGTAAGGATGGACCAGGGAGGGAACACTGTCTTCGGACCGGTTATCTGGCAGCTCTAAATAAATGGGAAGTTGTATGTTGTGTTTTTGGCTCCCGTTCAGCTCTTGAAGGCTCTAGGGCCACCAGACTGGCACTCCTGTCTATATCTCAATGCTCTCTAACAGAATCCATAGTTTCGAGATCATCTGAGAAACTTAATTTTCTGACCCAAAAAATCAATAAGTGGTACCCCTTTGTGTTTTTTGGGGGGAAATTTTCAAGGTTCTCTGATCTTCTCCAAACTTTGGAATCAGATAGGGGGTGCTGAGGCATAGACAGGAGTGCAGGTCTGGTGGCCCTAGAGCCTTCCAGAGCTAAACAAGAGCCCAAAACACAAAAACGTACCAGCTCTCATTTACGTAGTGGCCCCCAAACAATGGGACCACGAGAACTGCCTTTTCTATGCAAATTATGCGCTTAAATCACCTGAAAGTTAGATGGATGTCTTTGTTCGGTTTAGTGTGCCCAATACAGTAGAGGTTTTTCATCCATAAAAATTGTTATTAAAGGGGGGGTGAAACACTCAGTTTCAGTCAATCTCATGTCAATCTTGAGTACCTATAGAGTAGTATTGCATCCTTCATATCTCCGAAAAGTCTTTAGTTTTATCATATTTATAAAAGAAATATGGGCTGTACCGAGTCTTTCCGGAAAAAACCGAGCGCCTGGAGGCGTATCGTGTGGGCGGAGCTAAAGAATGACAAGCGCGCAAAGCGGTGACGTCCTCAAGCGTGGAGAAACCCATCTATCTCAGCTAATACAGATAATGATCCACAATCAAATCTGAGGGAGAAATAAATTGAACAGGAGAAACGGCAACATCAGGACGTCCGTCTCTGTGGTATGTAAGTTACTGTATTTAATGGCCTCTCCACATTTCTGTGTCTTTACTCGCAGTGTATGAGGACATGATTCGGTTTATGGACTATTGTATGCGACTAGACCTTAGAAGTAGCAAGCAAAACGGTTTTGCACGTCAGAATACTGTAACGTTATACAGAACAACAATGGAGTAACCGTTAGAGCATTTGAATGACGAAGCACGCGATCGTGTCGTTTACTGATGTTTACTCATGCGTCCGTAGCCGACAGCACAGACATTTGAAGCAGTTTAAGTTAACTCACCGGCTGCTTCCAAAGCAGGACCTTTATCGCTGGGACCGCTCCGTCAAAAACACACTTCTTTGGTCTGATTTGGTGAAGTTCTGTGACAGCAGTGGCGTGTAAATCCATTTTGAGACGGAACTGAAACGATGTTGTGAAGCTTCCCGTCATTTCTGCGTTCAAATCAGTTCAAATGCAGCGCTGCCTTCCCGGAATGCTGTGCTGAAGCGTTGAAGTCGCTCGACGTCACCCATAGGAATAGTGGAGCGCGGCGCGCCACATAAGTGTTCACGGACGACTGGATCTGCATCTGAGAGACTGTTTACAGCGTGCTCTAGTCACGCACGCGCGCACCCTACCGGGAGAAGAGCCCGTACGGCCCATACAAGGACCTTCCGCTCTTTTTAACGTCAAGTAGACCCATACTCAAAAAAAACTCTCCGAAACTTGTGAGAAACCGGAAGGAGTATTTTTGACACAGAAATACTCCATCAAACGCCCAACATTAGTTTTTGAAACTTTGTCTATGTTTAGGATGGGAATCCAAGTCTTTAACAGTGTAAAAAGCTCAGTATGCATGAAACAGCATTTCACCCCCCCTTTAAATGTAAAATATCATCTATAAACAATGTGTCCTGGAGTCAGTTATATCGCGGCTACTACATGTTGCGTTCAGAGTAATGATGTGAGGACTCAAGTTTAGAAAGAGCATATTTATTAATGAAAAATAAACAAATACAAAAATAATAACCCACAGAGGAGAAATACACAATCAGAAATAATAAAACAACTCAAACATACCAAAAATGAATCACAAGAAAACGGTAAGGAAAGACCAGGGAGGGACTGGAGGGACAGACCAGGGAGGGGTGGGAGGGAAAGACCAGGGAGGGACGGAGGGACAGACCAGGGAGGGATGGGAGGGAAAGACCAGGGAGGGACGGAGGGACAGACCAGGGAGGGATGGGAGGGAAAGACCAGGGAGGGACGGGAGGGACAGACCAGGGAGGGATGGGAGGGAAAGACCAGGGAGGGATGGGAGGGAGGAACAAGGGAGGGATGGTAGGGACGGACGAGGGTGGGATGGGAGGGACGGACAAGGGAGGGACGGGAGAGACCAGAGGGACGGGAGGGACAGACCAGGGAGGGACAGACCAGGGAGGGACGGGAGAGACCGGAGGGACAGTACGGACAGCTTAGGGAGGGACGTTAGAGACAGGTCAGGGAGGGACAGAAAGTTCAGGAGGCCGGGGCGGCCCGCAGAGTTCTTCCACCCTGTTATCAGTTTCATCCATTTCATATTTTCAATACAAATTGATATTAAATGTGAAATATAATCTATAAACACTGTCTTCGGACCGGTTATCTGGCAGCTCTAAATAAATGGGAAGTTGTATGTTGTGTTTTTGGCTCCCGTTCAGCTCTTGAAGCCTCTAGGGCCACCAGACTTGCACTCCTGTCTATATCTCAACGCCCTCTACCAGAATCCATAGTTTCGAGAAGATCTGAGAAACTTAATTTTCTGACCCAAAAAATCAATAAGTGGTACCCCTTTGTGTGTTTTAGGGGGAAATTTTCAAGTTTCTCTGATCTTCTACAAACTTTGGAATCAGATAGGGGGTGCTGAGGCATAGACAAGAGCGAAGGTCTGGTGGCCCTAGAGCCTTCCAGAGCTAAACGAGAGCCCAAAACACAAAAACGTACCAGCTCTCATTTACGTAGTGGCCCCCAAATAACGGGTCCACGAGAACTGCCTTTTCTATGCAAATTATGCGCTTAAATCACCTGAAAGTTAGATGGATGTCTTTGTTCGGTTTAGTGTGCCCAGTACAGTAGAGCTTTTTCATCCATAAAAATTGTTATTAAATGTAAAATATCATCTATAAACACTGTGTCCTGGAGTCAGTCATATGGTGGCCACTACATGTTACGTTCAGGGTAATGATGTGAGGACTCAAGTTTAGAAAGAGTACATTTATTAATGAAAAATAAACAAACACAAAAACAATAACCCACAGAGGAGAAATACACAATCAGAAATTATAAAACAACTCAAACATACCAAAAATGAATCACAAGAAAACGGTAAGGAAAGACCAGGGAGGGACTGGAGGGACAGACCAGGGAGGGGTGGGAGGGAAAGACCAGGGAGGGACGGAGGGACAGACCAGGGAGGGATGGGAGGGAAAGACCAGGGAGGGACGGAGGGACAGACCAGGGAGGGATGGGAGGGAAAGACCAGGGAGGGACGGGAGGGACAGACCAGGGAGGGATGGGAGGAAAATACCAGGGAGGGATGGGAGGGAAAGACATGGGAGGGACGGGAGGGACAGACTAGGGTGGGACAGGAGGGACAGACCAGGGTGGGACTGGAGGGAAAGACCAGGGTGGGACGGTAGGGATAGACCAGGGTGGGACGGTAGAGACAGACCAGGGTGGGACGGTAGGGACAGACCAGGGAGGGATGGGAGGGACAGACCAGGGTGGGATGGTAGGGACAGACCAGGGTGGGTCTATAGGGACAGACCAGGGAGGGATGGGAGGGACAGACCAGGGTGGGACAGTAGGCACAGGCCAGGGAGGGACAGGAGGGAAGGAGGGACAGACCAGGGTGCGACGATAGGGACAGCCCAGGGAGGTATGGTAGGGACAGACCAGGGAGGGATGGGAGGGACAGGCCAGGGTGGGATGGGAGGGTCAGAAGGGACAGACCCGGGAGGGACAGTAGGGACAGACCAGGGAGGGACGTTAGGGACAGGCCAAGGAAGGACAGAAAGTTCAGGAGGCCGGGGTGGCCAGCAGAGTTCTTCCACCCTGTTATCAGTTTCATCCTCTTCATATTTCCAATGCAAATTGATATTAAATGTGAAATATAATCTATAAACACTGTCTTCGGACCGGTTATCTGGCAGCTCTAAATAAATGGGAAGTTGTATGTTGTGTTTTTGGCTCCCGTTCAGCTCTTGAAGGCTCTAGGGCCACCAGACTTGCACTCCTGTCTATATCTCAACGCCCTCTATCAGAATCCATAGTTTCGAGATCATCTGAGAAACTTAATTTTCTGACCCAAAAAATCAATAAGTGGTACCCCTTTGTGTTTTTTGGGGGGAAATTGTCAAGTTTCTCTGATCTTCTCCAAACTTTGGAATCAGATAGGGGATGCTGAGGCATAGACAAGAGCGAAGGTCTGGTGGCCCTAGAGCCTTCCAGAGCTAAACGATAGCCCAAAACACAAAAACATACCAGCTCTCATTTACGTAGTGGCCCCCAAATAACGGGTCCACGAGAACTGCCTTTTCTATGCAAATTATGCGCTTAAATCACCTGAAAGTTAGATGGATGTCTTTGTTCGGTTTAGTGTGCCCAGTACAGTAGAGCTTTTTCATCCATAAAAATTGTTATTAAATGTAAAATATCATCTATAAACACTGTGTCCTGGAGTCAGTTATATGGCGGCTACTACATGTTACGTTCAGAGTAATGATGTGAGGACTCAAGTTTAGAAAGAGCATATTTATTAATGAAAAATAAACAAATACAAAAACAATAACCCACAGAGGAGAAATACACAATCAGAAATAATAAAACAACTCAAACATACCAAAAATGAATCACAAGAAAACGGTAAGGAAAGACCAGGGAGGGACTGGAGGGACAGACCAGGGAGGGGTGGGAGGGAAAGACCAGGGAGGGACAGACCAGGGAGGGATGGGAGGGAAAGACCAGGGAGGGACGGAGGGACAGACCAGGGAGGGATGGGAGGGAAAGACCAGGGAGGGACGGGAGGGACAGACCAGGGAGGGATGGGAGGAAAAGACCAGGGAGGGATGGGAGGGAGGAACAAGGGAGGGATGGTAGGGACGGACCAGGGTGGGATGGGAGGGACGGACAAGGGAGGGACGGGAGAGACCAGAGGGACGGGAGGGACAGACCAGGGAGGGACAGACCAGGGAGGGTCGGGAGAGACCGGAGGGACAGTGAGGACAGCCTAGGGAGGGACGTTAGAGACAGGTCAGGGAGGGACAGAAAGTTCAGGAGGCCGGGGCGGCCCGCAGAGTTCTTCCACCCTGTTATCAGTTTCATCCATTTCATATTTTCAATACAAATTGATATTAAATGTGAAATATCATCTATAAACACTGTCTTCGGACCGGTTATCTGGCAGCTCTAAATAAATGGGAAGTTGTATGTTGTGTTTTTGGCTCCCGTTCAGCTCTTGAAGGCTCTAGGGCCACCAGACTTGCACTCCTGTCTATATCTCAACGCCCTCTATCAGAATCCATAGTTTCGAGAAGATCTGAGAAACTTAATTTTCTGACCCAAAAAATCAATAAGTGGTACCCCTTTGTGTTTTTTGCGTGGAAATTTTCAAGTTTCTCTGATCTTCTCCAAACTTTGGAATCAGATAGGGGGTGCTGAGGCATAGACAAGAGCGAAGGTCTGGTGGCCATAGAGCCTTCCAGAGCTAAACGAGAGCCCAAAACACAAAAACATACCAGCTCTCATTTACGTAGTGGCCCCCAAATAACGGGTCCACGAGAACTGCCTTTTCTATGCAAATTATGCGCTTAAATCACCTGAAAGTTAGATGGATGTCTTTGTTCGGTTTAGTGTGCCCAGTACAGTAGAGCTTTTTCATCCATAAAAATTGTTATTAAATGTAAAATATCATCTATAAACACTGTGTCCTGGAGTCAGTTATATGGCGGCTACTACATGTTATGTTCAGAGTAATGATGTGAGGACTCAAGTTTAGAAAGAGCATATTTATTAATAAAATAAACAAACACAAAAACAATAACCCACAGAGGAGAAATACACAATCAGAAATAATAAAACAACTCAAACATACCAAAAATGAATCACAAGAAAACGGTAAGGAAAGACCAGGGAGGGACTGGAGGGACAGACCAGGGAGGGGTGGGAGGGAAAGACCAGGGAGGGACGGAGGGACAGACCAGGGAGGGATGGGAGGGAAAGACCAGGGAGGGACGGAGGGACAGACCAGGGAGGGATGGGAGGGAAAGACCAGGGAGGGACGGGAGGGACAGACCAGGGAGGGATGGGAGGGAAAGACCAGGGAGGGACGGGAGGGACAGACCAGGGAGGGATGGGAGGAAAAGACCAGGGAGGGATGGGAGGGACAGACCAGGGAGGGACGGAGGGACAGACCAGGGAGGGATGGGAGGGAAAGACCAGGGAGGGATGGGAGGGACAGACCAGGGAGGGATGGGAGGAAAAGACCAGGGAGGGATGGGAGGGACAGACCAGGGTGGGACAGTAGGCACAGGCCAGGGAGGGACAGGAGGGAAGGAGGGACAGACCAGGGTGGGACGATAGGGACAGGCCAGGGAGGGATGGGAGGAAGAGACCAGGGAGGGATGGTAGGGACAGACCAGGGAGGGATGGGAGGGACAGGCCAGGGTGGGACGGGAGGGACAGACTAGCGAGGGAAGGAGGGACAGACCAGGGAGGGACGTTAGGGACAGGCCAGGGTGGGATGGGAGGAAAAGACCAGGGAGGGATGGGAGGGACAGTAGGGACAGACCAGGGAGGGACGTTAGGGACAGGCCAAGGAAGGACAGAAAGTTCAGGAGGCCGGGGTGGCCAGCAGAGTTCTTCCACCCTGTTATCAGTTTCATCCTCTTCATATTTCCAATGCAAATTGATATTAAATGTGAAATATAATCTATAAACACTGTCTTCGGACCGGTTATCTGGCAGCTCTAAATAAATGGGAAGTTGTATGTTGTGTTTTTGGCTCCCGTTCAGCTCTTGAAGGCTCTAGGGCCACCAGACTTGCACTCCTGTCTATATCTCAATGTCCTCTATCAGAATCCATAGTTTCAAGAAGATCTGAGAAACTTAATTTTCTGACCCAAAAAATCAATAAGTGGTACCCCTTTGTGTTTTTTGCGTGGAAATTTTCAAGTTTCTCTGATCTTCTCCAAACTTTGGAATCAGATAGGGGTTGCTGAGGCATAGACAAGAGCGAAGGTCTGGTGGCCCTAGAGCCTTCCAGAGCTAAACGAGAGCCCAAAACACAAAAACATACCAGCTCTCATTTACGTAGTGGCCCCCAAATAACGGGTCCACGAGAACTGCCTTTTCTATGCAAATTATGCGCTTAAATCACCTGAAAGTTAGATGGATGTCTTTGTTCGGTTTAGTGTGCCCAGTACAGTAGAGCTTTTTCATCCATAAAAATTGTTATTAAATGTAAAATATCATCTATAAACACTGTGTCCTGGAGTCAGTTATATGGCGGCTACTACATGTTACGTTCAGAGTAATGATGTGAGGACTCAAGTTTAGAAAGAGCATATTTATTAATAAAATAAACAAACACAAAAACAATAACCCACAGAGGAGAAATACACAATCAGAAATAATAAAACAACTCAAACATACCAAAAATGAATCACAAGAAAACGGTAAGGAAAGACCAGGGAGGGACTGGAGGGACAGACCAGGGAGGGGTGGGAGGGAAAGACCAGGGAGGGACGGAGGGACAGACCAGGGAGGGATGGGAGGGAAAGACCAGGGAGGGACGGAGGGACGGACCAGGGAGGGATGGGAGGGAAAGACCAGGGAGGGACGGGAGGGACAGACCAGGGAGGGATGGGAGGGAAAGACCAGGGAGGGACGGGAGGGACAGACCAGGGAGGGATGGGAGGAAAAGACCAGGGAGGGATGGGAGGGACAGACCAGGGAGGGACGGAGGGACAGACCAGGGAGGGATGGGAGGGAAAGACCAGGGAGGGATGGGAGGGACAGACCAGGGAGGGATGGGAGGAAAAGACCAGGGAGGGATGGGAGGGACAGACCAGGGTGGGACAGTAGGCACAGGCCAGGGAGGGACAGGAGGGAAGGAGGGACAGACCAGGGTGGGACGATAGGGACAGGCCAGGGAGGGATGGGAGGAAGAGACCAGGGAGGGATGGTAGGGACAGACCAGGGAGGGATGGGAGGGACAGGCCAGGGTGGGACGGGAGGGACAGACTAGCGAGGGAAGGAGGGACAGACCAGGGAGGGACGTTAGGGACAGGCCAGGGTGGGATGGGAGGAAAAGACCAGGGAGGGATGGGAGGGACAGTAGGGACAGACCAGGGAGGGACGTTAGGGACAGGCCAAGGAAGGACAGAAAGTTCAGGAGGCCGGGGTGGCCAGCAGAGTTCTTCCACCCTGTTATCAGTTTCATCCTCTTCATATTTCCAATGCAAATTGATATTAAATGTGAAATATAATCTATAAACACTGTCTTCGGACCGGTTATCTGGCAGCTCTAAATAAATGGGAAGTTGTATGTTGTGTTTTTGGCTCCCGTTCAGCTCTTGAAGGCTCTAGGGCCACCAGACTTGCACTCCTGTCTATATCTCAATGTCCTCTATCAGAATCCATAGTTTCGAGAAGATCTGAGAAACTTAATTTTCTGACCCAAAAAAATCAATAAGTGGTACCCCTTTGGGTTTTTTGGGGGGAAATTTCTCTCTGATCTTCTCCAAACTTTGGAATCAGATAGGGGGTGCTGAGGCATAGACAAGAGCGAAGGTCTGGTGGCCCTAGAGCCTTCCAGAGCTAAACGAGAGCCCAAAACACAAAAACATACCAGCTCTCATTTACGTAGTGGCCCCCTAATAACGGGACCACGAGAACTGCCTTTTCTATGCAAATTATTAGTAGAGGAGAAATACACAATCAGAAATAACAAAACAACTCAAACATACCAAAAATGAATCACAAGAAAACAGTAAGGAAAGACCAGGGAGGGACGGGAGGGACAGACCAGGGAGGGACAGGGGGGACAGACCAGGGAGGAATGGGAGGGACAGACCAAGGAGGGACAGGAGGGACAGACCAGGGAGGGATGGGAGGGAAAGACCAGGGAGGGATGGGAGGGACAGACCAGGGAGGGATGGGAGGGAAAGACCAGGGAGGGATGGGAGGGACAGACCAGGGAGGGATGGGAGGGACAGACCAGGGAGGGATGGGAGGGAAAGACCAGGGAGGGATGGGAGAGAGACCAGGGAGGGATGGGAGGGACAGACCAGGGAGGGACGGGAGGGACAGACCAGGGAGGGATGGGAGGGAAAGACCAGGGAGGGATGGGAGGGAGGAACAAGGGAGGGATGGTAGGGACGGACGAGGGTGGGATGGGAGGGACGGACAAGGGAGGGACGGGAGAGACCAGAGGGACGGGAGGGACAGACCAGGGAGGGACAGACCAGGGAGGGACGGGAGAGACCGGAGGGACAGTACGGACAGCTTAGGGAGGGACGTTAGAGACAGGTCAGGGAGGGACAGAAAGTTCAGGAGGCCGGGGCGGCCCGCAGAGTTCTTCCACCCTGTTATCAGTTTCATCCATTTCATATTTTCAATACAAATTGATATTAAATGTGAAATATAATCTATAAACACTGTCTTCGGACCGGTTATCTGGCAGCTCTAAATAAATGGGAAGTTGTATGTTGTGTTTTTGGCTCCCGTTCAGCTCTTGAAGCCTCTAGGGCCACCAGACTTGCACTCCTGTCTATATCTCAACGCCCTCTACCAGAATCCATAGTTTCGAGAAGATCTGAGAAACTTAATTTTCTGACCCAAAAAATCAATAAGTGGTACCCCTTTGTGTGTTTTAGGGGGAAATTTTCAAGTTTCTCTGATCTTCTACAAACTTTGGAATCAGATAGGGGGTGCTGAGGCATAGACAAGAGCGAAGGTCTGGTGGCCCTAGAGCCTTCCAGAGCTAAACGAGAGCCCAAAACACAAAAACGTACCAGCTCTCATTTACGTAGTGGCCCCCAAATAACGGGTCCACGAGAACTGCCTTTTCTATGCAAATTATGCGCTTAAATCACCTGAAAGTTAGATGGATGTCTTTGTTCGGTTTAGTGTGCCCAGTACAGTAGAGCTTTTTCATCCATAAAAATTGTTATTAAATGTAAAATATCATCTATAAACACTGTGTCCTGGAGTCAGTCATATGGTGGCCACTACATGTTACGTTCAGGGTAATGATGTGAGGACTCAAGTTTAGAAAGAGTACATTTATTAATGAAAAATAAACAAACACAAAAACAATAACCCACAGAGGAGAAATACACAATCAGAAATTATAAAACAACTCAAACATACCAAAAATGAATCACAAGAAAACGGTAAGGAAAGACCAGGGAGGGACTGGAGGGACAGACCAGGGAGGGGTGGGAGGGAAAGACCAGGGAGGGACGGAGGGACAGACCAGGGAGGGATGGGAGGGAAAGACCAGGGAGGGACGGAGGGACAGACCAGGGAGGGATGGGAGGGAAAGACCAGGGAGGGACGGGAGGGACAGACCAGGGAGGGATGGGAGGAAAATACCAGGGAGGGATGGGAGGGAAAGACATGGGAGGGACGGGAGGGACAGACTAGGGTGGGACAGGAGGGACAGACCAGGGTGGGACTGGAGGGAAAGACCAGGGTGGGACGGTAGGGATAGACCAGGGTGGGACGGTAGAGACAGACCAGGGTGGGACGGTAGGGACAGACCAGGGAGGGATGGGAGGAACAGACCAGGGTGGGATGGTAGGGACAGACCAGGGTGGGTCTATAGGGACAGACCAGGGAGGGATGGGAGGGACAGACCAGGGTGGGACAGTAGGCACAGGCCAGGGAGGGACAGGAGGGAAGGAGGGACAGACCAGGGTGCGACGATAGGGACAGCCCAGGGAGGTATGGTAGGGACAGACCAGGGAGGGATGGGAGGGACAGGCCAGGGTGGGATGGGAGGGTCAGAAGGGACAGACCCGGGAGGGACAGTAGGGACAGACCAGGGAGGGACGTTAGGGACAGGCCAAGGAAGGACAGAAAGTTCAGGAGGCCGGGGTGGCCAGCAGAGTTCTTCCACCCTGTTATCAGTTTCATCCTCTTCATATTTCCAATGCAAATTGATATTAAATGTGAAATATAATCTATAAACACTGTCTTCGGACCGGTTATCTGGCAGCTCTAAATAAATGGGAAGTTGTATGTTGTGTTTTTGGCTCCCGTTCAGCTCTTGAAGGCTCTAGGGCCACCAGACTTGCACTCCTGTCTATATCTCAACGCCCTCTATCAGAATCCATAGTTTCGAGATCATCTGAGAAACTTAATTTTCTGACCCAAAAAATCAATAAGTGGTACCCCTTTGTGTTTTTTGGGGGGAAATTGTCAAGTTTCTCTGATCTTCTCCAAACTTTGGAATCAGATAGGGGATGCTGAGGCATAGACAAGAGCGAAGGTCTGGTGGCCCTAGAGCCTTCCAGAGCTAAACGATAGCCCAAAACACAAAAACATACCAGCTCTCATTTACGTAGTGGCCCCCAAATAACGGGTCCACGAGAACTGCCTTTTCTATGCAAATTATGCGCTTAAATCACCTGAAAGTTAGATGGATGTCTTTGTTCGGTTTAGTGTGCCCAGTACAGTAGAGCTTTTTCATCCATAAAAATTGTTATTAAATGTAAAATATCATCTATAAACACTGTGTCCTGGAGTCAGTTATATGGCGGCTACTACATGTTACGTTCAGAGTAATGATGTGAGGACTCAAGTTTAGAAAGAGCATATTTATTAATGAAAAATAAACAAATACAAAAACAATAACCCACAGAGGAGAAATACACAATCAGAAATAATAAAACAACTCAAACATACCAAAAATGAATCACAAGAAAACGGTAAGGAAAGACCAGGGAGGGACTGGAGGGACAGACCAGGGAGGGGTGGGAGGGAAAGACCAGGGAGGGACAGACCAGGGAGGGATGGGAGGGAAAGACCAGGGAGGGACGGAGGGACAGACCAGGGAGGGATGGGAGGGAAAGACCAGGGAGGGACGGGAGGGACAGACCAGGGAGGGATGGGAGGAAAAGACCAGGGAGGGATGGGAGGGAGGAACAAGGGAGGGATGGTAGGGACGGACCAGGGTGGGATGGGAGGGACGGACAAGGGAGGGACGGGAGAGACCAGAGGGACGGGAGGGACAGACCAGGGAGGGACAGACCAGGGAGGGTCGGGAGAGACCGGAGGGACAGTGAGGACAGCCTAGGGAGGGACGTTAGAGACAGGTCAGGGAGGGACAGAAAGTTCAGGAGGCCGGGGCGGCCCGCAGAGTTCTTCCACCCTGTTATCAGTTTCATCCATTTCATATTTTCAATACAAATTGATATTAAATGTGAAATATCATCTATAAACACTGTCTTCGGACCGGTTATCTGGCAGCTCTAAATAAATGGGAAGTTGTATGTTGTGTTTTTGGCTCCCGTTCAGCTCTTGAAGGCTCTAGGGCCACCAGACTTGCACTCCTGTCTATATCTCAACGCCCTCTATCAGAATCCATAGTTTCGAGAAGATCTGAGAAACTTAATTTTCTGACCCAAAAAATCAATAAGTGGTACCCCTTTGTGTTTTTTGCGTGGAAATTTTCAAGTTTCTCTGATCTTCTCCAAACTTTGGAATCAGATAGGGGGTGCTGAGGCATAGACAAGAGCGAAGGTCTGGTGGCCATAGAGCCTTCCAGAGCTAAACGAGAGCCCAAAACACAAAAACATACCAGCTCTCATTTACGTAGTGGCCCCCAAATAACGGGTCCACGAGAACTGCCTTTTCTATGCAAATTATGCGCTTAAATCACCTGAAAGTTAGATGGATGTCTTTGTTCGGTTTAGTGTGCCCAGTACAGTAGAGCTTTTTCATCCATAAAAATTGTTATTAAATGTAAAATATCATCTATAAACACTGTGTCCTGGAGTCAGTTATATGGCGGCTACTACATGTTATGTTCAGAGTAATGATGTGAGGACTCAAGTTTAGAAAGAGCATATTTATTAATAAAATAAACAAACACAAAAACAATAACCCACAGAGGAGAAATACACAATCAGAAATAATAAAACAACTCAAACATACCAAAAATGAATCACAAGAAAACGGTAAGGAAAGACCAGGGAGGGACTGGAGGGACAGACCAGGGAGGGGTGGGAGGGAAAGACCAGGGAGGGACGGAGGGACAGACCAGGGAGGGATGGGAGGGAAAGACCAGGGAGGGACGGAGGGACAGACCAGGGAGGGATGGGAGGGAAAGACCAGGGAGGGACGGGAGGGACAGACCAGGGAGGGATGGGAGGGAAAGACCAGGGAGGGACGGGAGGGACAGACCAGGGAGGGATGGGAGGAAAAGACCAGGGAGGGATGGGAGGGACAGACCAGGGAGGGACGGAGGGACAGACCAGGGAGGGATGGGAGGGAAAGACCAGGGAGGGATGGGAGGGACAGACCAGGGAGGGATGGGAGGAAAAGACCAGGGAGGGATGGGAGGGACAGACCAGGGAGGGATGGGAGGGACAGGCCAGGGTGGGACGGGAGGGACAGACTAGCGAGGGAAGGAGGGACAGACCAGGGAGGGACGTTAGGGACAGGCCAGGGTGGGATGGGAGGAAAAGACCAGGGAGGGATGGGAGGGACAGTAGGGACAGACCAGGGAGGGACGTTAGGGACAGGCCAAGGAAGGACAGAAAGTTCAGGAGGCCGGGGTGGCCAGCAGAGTTCTTCCACCCTGTTATCAGTTTCATCCTCTTCATATTTCCAATGCAAATTGATATTAAATGTGAAATATAATCTATAAACACTGTCTTCGGACCGGTTATCTGGCAGCTCTAAATAAATGGGAAGTTGTATGTTGTGTTTTTGGCTCCCGTTCAGCTCTTGAAGGCTCTAGGGCCACCAGACTTGCACTCCTGTCTATATCTCAATGTCCTCTATCAGAATCCATAGTTTCAAGAAGATCTGAGAAACTTAATTTTCTGACCCAAAAAATCAATAAGTGGTACCCCTTTGTGTTTTTTGCGTGGAAATTTTCAAGTTTCTCTGATCTTCTCCAAACTTTGGAATCAGATAGGGGTTGCTGAGGCATAGACAAGAGCGAAGGTCTGGTGGCCCTAGAGCCTTCCAGAGCTAAACGAGAGCCCAAAACACAAAAACATACCAGCTCTCATTTACGTAGTGGCCCCCAAATAACGGGTCCACGAGAACTGCCTTTTCTATGCAAATTATGCGCTTAAATCACCTGAAAGTTAGATGGATGTCTTTGTTCGGTTTAGTGTGCCCAGTACAGTAGAGCTTTTTCATCCATAAAAATTGTTATTAAATGTAAAATATCATCTATAAACACTGTGTCCTGGAGTCAGTTATATGGCGGCTACTACATGTTACGTTCAGAGTAATGATGTGAGGACTCAAGTTTAGAAAGAGCATATTTATTAATAAAATAAACAAACACAAAAACAATAACCCACAGAGGAGAAATACACAATCAGAAATAATAAAACAACTCAAACATACCAAAAATGAATCACAAGAAAACGGTAAGGAAAGACCAGGGAGGGACTGGAGGGACAGACCAGGGAGGGGTGGGAGGGAAAGACCAGGGAGGGACGGAGGGACAGACCAGGGAGGGATGGGAGGGAAAGACCAGGGAGGGACGGAGGGACGGACCAGGGAGGGATGGGAGGGAAAGACCAGGGAGGGACGGGAGGGACAGACCAGGGAGGGATGGGAGGGAAAGACCAGGGAGGGACGGGAGGGACAGACCAGGGAGGGATGGGAGGAAAAGACCAGGGAGGGATGGGAGGGACAGACCAGGGAGGGACGGAGGGACAGACCAGGGAGGGATGGGAGGGAAAGACCAGGGAGGGATGGGAGGGACAGACCAGGGAGGGATGGGAGGAAAAGACCAGGGAGGGATGGGAGGGACAGACCAGGGTGGGACAGTAGGCACAGGCCAGGGAGGGACAGGAGGGAAGGAGGGACAGACCAGGGTGGGACGATAGGGACAGGCCAGGGAGGGATGGGAGGAAGAGACCAGGGAGGGATGGTAGGGACAGACCAGGGAGGGATGGGAGGGACAGGCCAGGGTGGGACGGGAGGGACAGACTAGCGAGGGAAGGAGGGACAGACCAGGGAGGGACGTTAGGGACAGGCCAGGGTGGGATGGGAGGAAAAGACCAGGGAGGGATGGGAGGGACAGTAGGGACAGACCAGGGAGGGACGTTAGGGACAGGCCAAGGAAGGACAGAAAGTTCAGGAGGCCGGGGTGGCCAGCAGAGTTCTTCCACCCTGTTATCAGTTTCATCCTCTTCATATTTCCAATGCAAATTGATATTAAATGTGAAATATAATCTATAAACACTGTCTTCGGACCGGTTATCTGGCAGCTCTAAATAAATGGGAAGTTGTATGTTGTGTTTTTGGCTCCCGTTCAGCTCTTGAAGGCTCTAGGGCCACCAGACTTGCACTCCTGTCTATATCTCAATGTCCTCTATCAGAATCCATAGTTTCGAGAAGATCTGAGAAACTTAATTTTCTGACCCAAAAAAATCAATAAGTGGTACCCCTTTGGGTTTTTTGGGGGGAAATTTCTCTCTGATCTTCTCCAAACTTTGGAATCAGATAGGGGGTGCTGAGGCATAGACAAGAGCGAAGGTCTGGTGGCCCTAGAGCCTTCCAGAGCTAAACGAGAGCCCAAAACACAAAAACATACCAGCTCTCATTTACGTAGTGGCCCCCTAATAACGGGACCACGAGAACTGCCTTTTCTATGCAAATTATTAGTAGAGGAGAAATACACAATCAGAAATAACAAAACAACTCAAACATACCAAAAATGAATCACAAGAAAACAGTAAGGAAAGACCAGGGAGGGACGGGAGGGACAGACCAGGGAGGGACAGGGGGGACAGACCAGGGAGGAATGGGAGGGACAGACCAAGGAGGGACAGGAGGGACAGACCAGGGAGGGATGGGAGGGAAAGACCAGGGAGGGATGGGAGGGACAGACCAGGGAGGGATGGGAGGGAAAGACCAGGGAGGGATGGGAGGGACAGACCAGGGAGGGATGGGAGGGACAGACCAGGGAGGGATGGGAGGGAAAGACCAGGGAGGGATGGGAGAGAGACCAGGGAGGGATGGGAGGGACAGACCAGGGAGGGACGGGAGAGACAGACCAGGGAGGGATGGGAGAGAGACCAGGGAGGGATGGGAGGGAAAGACCAGGGAGGGATGGGAGAGAGACCAGGGAGGGATGGGAGAGAGACCAGGGAGGGATGGGAGGGAAAGACCAGGGAGGGACGGGACGGACAGACCAGGGAGGGATGGGAGGGAAAGACCAGGGAGGGATGGGTGAGAGACCAGGGAGGGAGGGATGGGAGGGACAGACCAGGGAGGGACGGGAGGGACAGACCAGGGAGGGACGGGAGGGACAGACCAGGGAGGGACGGGAGGGACAGACCAGGGAGGGATGGGAGAGACAGACCAGAGAGGGATGGGAAACTTAATTTTCTGACCCAAAAAAAATCAATAAGTGGTACCCCTTTGTGTTTTTTGGGGGGAAATTTGTGTTCACTTCAGCTTCTGCTTTAAAACATGCGGTGGTGTGTGTGTGTTTTGTTCACTTCAGCATCTGCTTTAAAACATGCGGTGGTGTGTGTGTGTAGTGTTCACTTCAGCTTCTGCTTTAAAACACGCGCTGGTGTGTGTGTGTAGTGTTCACTTCAGCTTCTGCTTTAAAACACGCGCTGGTGTGTGTAGTGTTCACTTTGGACCGGAGGATTATTATCCCAGTGATATGATTGAGTCAAACATTACAATACTCATGTAACGGATGATATTAAACGAATACACACGATGCTTCTTTGCCGTTGTTTTTACATGAATCAAGTTCAACATTTATTTGATACAAAGTATGTACATTAACACAAATGCACACAGTCTCACACTTTACAAAAAAGTTTGGAATTATGTGCTGGTAATGTTTATTCATGCCATGTATGTGCTCAAGTTGTCACAGGGTGCTTTTGTGTTAATGTTTCATGTTCATGTTTTTGAGATCATGTTCACTGTCATGTTTCTTAGTTTGCTTTGTTCAGTTATGCTGTCAAGTCATGCCTTTTGTTTGATGTACTTCACCAAGTGTACACTACCTAGTGTACTTCACATAGTGTAAACTACCTAGAGTACTTCACCTAGTGTACACTACCTAGTGTACTTTACATAGTGTACACTAACTAGTGTACTTCACATAGTGTACACTACCTAGTGTACTTCACATAGTGTACACTATCTAGAGTACTTCACCTAGTGTACACTACCTAGTGTTCTTCACCTAGTGGACACTACCTAATGTACTTCACATAGTGTACACTACCTAGTGTGCACTACTTAGTGTACACTACCTAGTGTGCACTAATTAGTGTACTTGACATAGTGTACACTACCTAGTGTTCACTACTTAGTGTACATTACCTAGTGTGCACTACTTAGTGTACTTCACATAGTGTACACCACTTATTGTACACTACCTAGTGTGCACTACTTAGTGTACTTCACCTAGTGTGCACTACCTAATGTACTTCACCTAGTGTACACTACCTAGTGTGCACTACTTAGTGTACACTACCCAGTGTGCACTAATTAGTGTACACTACCTAGTGTACACTACCTTGAGTACTTCACCTGGTGTACACTACCTAGAGTACTTCACAGAGTGTACACTTTGTAGTGCACACTACCTAGTGTTCACTACTTAGTGTACACTACCTAGTGCGCACTACTTAGTATACACTACTTAGTGTACACTACCTAGTGTGCACTACCAAGTGTACACTAATAAGTGTACTTCACATCGTGTACACTACCTAGTGTACTTCACCTAATGTGCACTACTTAGTGTAATTCACCTAGTGTACACTACCTACTGTACTTCACCTAGTGTACACTACTTAGTGCACACCACCTTGAGTACTTCACCTGGTGTACACTACCTGGTGTACTTCACATAGTGTACACTTTCTAGTGTGCACTAATTAGTGTACTTCACCTAGTGTACACTACCTAGTGTACTTCACATAGTGTACACTACCTAGTGTTCTTCACCTAGTGTACACTACCTAATGTGCACTACGTAATGTACACTTCCTAGTGTGCACTACTTAGTGAACTTCACCTAGTGTGCACTACCTACTGTACTTCTTTTAGTGTACACTAAGTAGTGTACTTCACCTAGTGTACACTACCTAGTGTACTTCACTTAGTGTACACTACCTAGTGTACTTCACCTAATGTGCACTACCTCATGTACACTTCCTACTCTACTTCACCTAGTGTACTTCATCTAGTGTACACTAAGTAGTGTACTTCACCTAGTGTACACTACCTAGTGCACTTCACCTAATGTGCACTACCTCATGTACACTTCCTACTCTACTTCACCTAGTGTACTTCAACTAGTGTACACTATCTAGTACACTACCTTCAGCCTGGCTCCCCATCGGAACTAAGCGGGTTCTAGACAGGATGTAAAGTGAATTGCAGGCATTTTTTTAAAACACTCAATTGTTATTAGAGGATGCTTTAGGTAGGCCAGTCTTAGTTGTTTACTCACAGACCTGTATTACAGTTAGATGAAAGTGAGACCTTTTTGGAAAAAAGCCGATTGTCATTGGAAGATTATTTAGTGAGGCCAGTAGGGTGTTTTCACACTAGCAGAATATGTGGGAGAGAGCTGCTATAGTTTGAGTACACTGTAATGTAATACAGGTGGTAGCTCATTCTGAGGGACATTTTGAGCCACTCAGAATTTCAATAATATCTGTCTGCAGAGCCACAGTTTTACCCCAGCCGCGGTTTTGACCCGCGCATGCGCAGTTTCACAACAGCGGATTTGACCCGCGCATGCGTAGTTTCACTACAGCGGTTTTGATTTGACCTGCGCATGCGCAGTTTCACAACAGCGGTTTTGACCCGCGCATGCGTAGTTTCACTACAGCGGTTTTGACCCGCGCATGCGCAGTTTCACAACAGTAGTTTCATGCTGATACATTTGATTTTTAAATCTTAGTTCTGTCTTAAAACGATCTATTGGTTATTGTTGCTCATGCTATTATTTTTTTGCATCTGCTGTTGCTCGAAGGCCTTTAGGCTCCTTTACTGAAATAAAACAATGAACACTTAAATCTTTCTTTTATGTTTTTTCTCCAAAAACGATCATTCTGGTATAATAAACACACATTGTATTTCAAAGTTTGGTATAAAAAAAAATCTAACTTTAGAATAGACATTTAAAAGGTTTTTAGTATTTTACAATCAAGATAACTAATTCCTTAAGTTGATTAATTATGGCTGGGGTAAATGCATAAACTTGAACACACATAAAACTTACTTTTAACCAGGCTGAAAGTGTGAGCATATTATCAATTTGTTGGAGACATAAACAAGAATACAATTTAATTTATATTTATTTACAATTTACATTTTAAACATCTCATTATTGTTCCATTACAATTGATCACTAACTATAAAATTAAACAAGTGCAATAAAAATAAAAAAAACAATCAAATTTCAGGGTTATAAAAGGATGACACTCCACAAGCATTTTTCTTGTCCCTAACCTCTGACATGACTCTTTGTTTTTGAATGTGAAATAAAATGGGGCCCTTATTTCATCATCCTCATCTAGAAGTTCCTCACAATGGCCCTCATTTATCAATCTTGCGTAGAAACGGGTGTATATGTTGGCGTAAGATTATGCTTACACTCCTCTCACCGCCTGATTTATGAAGCTGTGCGCACCTCTGCAATTCAGGTGTACGCAATACTTGCCCTTGATAAATCCCGCGGCTGAAAACGATCGTCATTAGAATAACACGCCCCTATATATTCAAGTCTCCGCCTCCCGCACGCCCTCATTTTACGCCATGGACAAACAGAAGACGGCAAAGAAACGAAACTTCTCCGACGTGGAGATCGGGCGCGCTCAATAATCTCACTAGTCCACTAGTCAGGGCACTGATTAGGGCATAAGTTAATGGGCTGACTCCCTGATCAGTGCTCTGACTACTGAACTATTGAGATGATTGAGACGCGCCCATCGAGACCATCACCAGGGAAGTGGAAAAAAACCCCGAAATTGTTTTATTTGGGAGTTTAAAGAGTGGGATTAAAGGCACCTACAAAAACAAAATATGGACCCAAATTACGAGTAGCTACTGTTAGTGTGGGGGTTGAGACGCGCACTCCAGCAGTTTAAATAGCTGTTTGGATGATAAATTACCATCACAATGCATTATTTTACAGCACGTTTTGAAACAATTAGCATTTAATTTCGTATCACGGCACATGTATTGGGGTGTACAATAGTGATGATGTATTGTGGAGTAAGATTCTTCTTCTTATTATTATGATTATTATTCTTAATGACGCTTGTTATTTAGAAGAAGAATGCCGTTTTTATTGATTTTATTATTATTTAAAAGAAGAAGGCCATTTTTATTATTTTGTCAGTCTGAATTATTTTAGTCCCAGTCCGTGCGCAGCTGCTGAGCCAGGCGCGGGCCTGAAACGTCAGATAAAGCGCACAGGCTCGCGACTGGAGGAATACATATGCCTAAAAATCAAACGCTTTGGTAAAGTCACACAAATTAAACATTGACGTTCATGTTGCACAAAAATAAACACTAAATGTTGTTGTTGTGGTTTTTAACAGTGGATCATATAGCATATCTTGTCAGTGCGTTTTGTGGTGTTAGGAATTGTTTTTCTGCGCATTTTCGCACTAACTCAAACGTGCGTACACCACCTCCTGAGCTGGCGTAGGATTTGAGCGTGCCGTACGCCAACGTCCATATTGATAAATCTCAAAGCCACCGTGGGTTTGGGTGTACGCAAGGTGTACGCTGGAAATTTGGTGTACGCACTTTTGATAAATGAGGGCCAATGAGAACACAGTTAAGCAAGGGCATTCAGAGCATCTTCCTCCTCCATGCAGACAATACGTGGTGGCAAGTATTTGCTCTTCAACAGCTGGTGATTTTCCTTTAACCATTCAACACCTTCTCGGATGCTGCTCATCACATTCTCGTTCTTTATGAAAAATATTCCAAAATGAACAGCAATTAGCAATTTTACAGTTTCAGCAAATTAAAACTTTGAGTAAAAATATACACTACAGAACTCTACATACCTCAAGATTCTGTGGTGGTGTGACCCCCTCCAGTGCTCCTATGTCATCCTCAATTTCTGCAGTTCCATTTCTTTGCTGTAGAATAGCACAATGTGATGTACTGTATTTCAATTGTCCACAAGACTACAATCATGTAAAAAATGTTTTATCATTTAAAGAAGTGTATTATTTTATGCATATGCCATGCAGACCCAAATGTACTTCAATTTCACACGAGAGAAGTCAAGTATTTGTATCAACACTTTGCAGGAAAACATCAATGTATATATATATATATATATATATATATATATATATATATATTTTTTTTTTTTAAACATCTGAATAATTTGTCTTACAAAAGCTTACCTGACAGTCAGTGAGACAGGACACAATCGCCATGGCCTCCTCAGCCCAGTGTGCAAACTGCCTTCCATGTCTGACAAAACACAAAAAGATACTACAATGAGAACATGAAGTTATGCAGAATGCAGCTTGTGATGGTCAAGTGGTCAGGGTTCTGGGCTTCCAAATGGAACACCGTAAGGTTGTGAGTTCAATCCCAGAGGCTGTCACCAATCCAAACGGCACTTACCCGAAGTTGCTTCGGGGGGGGACTGTCCCTGTAGTTAGTTCACTACAGGGTCACAGTCACTCTGGATAACAGTGTCTGCTAAATGACAAATAATAATAATTCGGATATCCTACCCTCCAAGCGCAAAATTCTCCATGAGGAGTAGGCACCACCACCTCCTGATGACTGGAATGTCATGCTGAGAAACAAGAAATACTTAAATGAATACTATGAATAACAGTAACACTAATAATGTAATGTGGATAAATAGGACTTACAAAGTAAACAGAAGTTCAAAACTTGTGCTGTTTACAATAATTTAAGTTGCTAAAAATATACATCACATTTGGTGACAGTATATGATTTATAAATTGTTATAGTCAAAATAATCCATCATGTTTTACTCAAAAACTAGTATTTTAGTACATTTACGAACTTGTTCATAAAAACATACATTGATATATAAAAAAGATCTATAACAACATTAGGTGATAATCAACGTATTATTACGAATTTATAATCTGCTATAATGGGGCAGTCATTTTGGACAGGGAACACAAAACTAGTTAACGTTACCATGAAATGAACACAACGGGGGTACAAAATAATATCTGTTAAGGATGACAAGAAATTGTACAGTTACTTCGTTATAGCTATTTATAGCTACTTATCGATAACTATTTCACGCAGAATACATTAGCATTAGCTTTCGAAAGTGTTTTTTTTTTTTTTTTTTTTTGCTTTCGAAAGTTCTAACAGTTGGCTAACTTAAAGTTAGTGTCGCTTACCTTCGTGTTGGACTGCCCGGTTAAAATGTGATTTAAGATGGCGCTTGAGGTGATTTTCTCCTGATGGCTTATAATATTTAATCGAGCAAAACGGACAGTGGAATTGGTCGCAGCAATATGAGCATTTAGAATAATACGGGAAATTATTCCCCTCCAGTCCCGTAACATGCATCTTCTCGAAGAAGAGACTCGAGCGACGCAATGCGCATGCGCGGTCAGAACTGCTGTGGTAAAACTGTGGTTGGGGTAAAACTGTGGCTCTGCGGCTCTGCAGTCAGACCCTTCTCCAGAATTTGCTGGATTTCCATATGGATCGTTTTATCAAGACAGAACACATCTGTTCTACTGTACCCATGGCCAAAGCCTGGTCTCCAACCGAAACTAAGGGGTTCTAGCCAAAATGTAATGGCCCTCATTTATCAAAAGTGCGTACACCAAATTACCAAATTTCCAGCATACACCCAAACCCACGGTGACTTTGAGATTTATCAATATGGACGTTGGCGCAAATCCTACACCAGCTCAGGAGGTTGTGCACATAAAAGAGTACATTTATCAATGAAAAATAAACAAACACAAAAACAATAACCCACAGAGGAGAAATACACAATCAGAAATAACAAAACAACTCAAACATACCAAAAATGAATCACAAGAAAATGGTAAGGAAAGACCAAGGAGGGACGGGAGGGACAGACCAGGGAGGGATGGGAGGGAAAGACCAGGGAGGGACAGGAGGGACAGACCAGGGAGGGACGGGAGGGAGGACCAAGGGAGGGACGGGAGAGACCGGAGGGACAGGAGGGTCAGACCAGGGAGGGACGGGAGGGAGGAACAAGGGAGGGACGGGAGAGACCGGAGGGACAGGAGGGTCAGACCAGGGAGGGACAGACCAGGGAGGGACGGGAGGGAGGAACAAGAGAGGGACGGGAGAGACCGGAGGGACAGGAGGGTCAGACCAGGGAGGGACAGACCAGGGTGGGGTGGGAGGGACGGGAGAGACTGGAGGGACAGACCAGGGAGGGACAGACCAGGGAGGGACAGACCAGGGAGGGACGGGAGAGACCAGAGGGAAAGGAGGGTCAGACCAGAGAGGGTAAGACCAGGGAGGGACAGACCAGGGAGGGACGGGAGAGACCGGAGGGACCGGAGGGACAGTAGGGACAGCCTAGGGAGGGACGTTAGAGACAGGTTAGGGACGGACAGAAAGTTCAGGAGGCCGGGGCGGCCCGCAGAGTTCTTCCACCCTGTTATCAGTTTCATCCATTTCATATTTCCAATGCAAATTGATATTAAATGTGAAATATAATCTATAAACACTGTCTTCGCACCAGTTATCTGGCAGCTCTAAATAAATGGGAAGTTGTATATTGTGTTTTTGGCTCCCGTTCAGCTCTTGAAGGCTCTAGGGCCACCAGACTTGCACTCCTGTCTATATCTCAACGCCCTCTATCAGAATCCATAGTTTCGAGAAGATCTGAGAAACTTAATTTTCTGACCCAAAAAAATCAATAAGTGGTACCCCTTTGTGTTTTTGGGGGGGAAATTTTCAAGTCTCTCTGATCTTCTCCAAACTCTGGAATCAGATAGGGGGTGCTGAGGCATAGACAGGAGCGAAGGTCTGGTGGCCCTAGAGCCTTCCAGGGCTAAACGAGAGCCCAAAACACAAAAACGTACCAGCTCTCATTTACGTTGTGGCCCCCAAATAACGGGTCCACGAGAACTGCCTTTTCTATGCAAATTATCCGCTTAAATCACCTGAAAGTTAGATGGATGTCTTTGTTCAGTTTAGTGTGCCCAGTACAGTAGAGGTTTTTCATCCATAAAAATTGTTATTAAATGTAAAATATCATCTATAAACACTGTGTCCTGGAGTCAGTTATATGGTGGCCACTACATGTTACGTTCAGGGTAATGATGTGAGGACTCAAGTTTAGAAAGAGTATATTTATTAATGAAAAATAAACAAACACAAAAACAATAAACCACAGAGGAGAAATACACAATCAGAAATAACAAAACACAACTCAAACATACCAAAAAAGAATCACAAGAAAACGGTAAGGAAAGACCAGGGAGGGACTGGAGGGACAGACCAGGGAGGAATGGGAGGGACAGACCAGGGTGGGATGGGAGGGACAGACCAGGGTGGGATGGGAGGGACAGACCAGGGTGGGATGGGAGGGACAGACCAGGGAGGGATGGACCAGGGTGGGATGGAAGGGACGGACCAGGGTGGGATGGGAGGGATGGACCAGGGAGGAATGGTAGGGGCGGACCAGGGTGGGATGGGAGGGATGGACCAGGCTGGGATGGGAGGGACAGAAAAGGGAGGGATGGTAGGAACGGACAAGGGAGGGATGGTAGGGATGGAACAGGGTGGGATGGGAGGGGCAGACCAGGGAGGGACAGAACAGGGAGGGACGGGAGGGACAGACCAGGGAGGGACAGACCAGGGAGGGATGGGAGGGACAGACTAGGGAGGGATGGGAGGGACAGACCAGGGAGGGACGGAAGGGACAAACCAGGGAGGGACGGGAGGGAGGAACAAGGGAGGGATGGTAGGGACGGACCAGGGTGGGATGGGAGGGACGGACAAGGGAGGGACGGGAGAGACCAGAGGGACGGGAGGGACAGACCAGGGAGGGACAGACCAGGGAGGGACAGGAGAGACCGGAGGGACAGTACGGACAGTAGGGACAGCCTAGGGAGGGACGTTAGGGACAGGCCAAGGAAGGACAGAAAGTTCAGGAGGCCGGGGTGGCCAGCAGAGTTCTTCCACCCTGTTATCAGTTTCATCCTCTTCATATTTCCAATGCAAATTGATATTAAATGTGAAATATAATCTATAAACACTGTCTTCGGACCGGTTATCTGGCAGCTCTAAATAAATGGGAAGTTGTATGTTGTGTTTTTGGCTCCCGTTCAGCTCTTGAAGGCTCTAGGGCCACCAGACTTGCACTCCTGTCTATATCTCAACGCCCTCTATCAGAATCCATAGTTTCGAGATCATCTGAGAAACTTAATTTTCTGACCCAAAAAATCAATAAGTGGTACCCCTTTGTGTTTTTTGGGGGGAAATTGTCAAGTTTCTCTGATCTTCTCCAAACTTTGGAATCAGATAGGGGATGCTGAGGCATAGACAAGAGCGAAGGTCTGGTGGCCCTAGAGCCTTCCAGAGCTAAACGAGAGCCCAAAACACAAAAACATACCAGCTCTCATTTACGTAGTGGCCCCCAAATAACGAGTCCACGAGAACTGCCTTTTCTATGCAAATTATGCGCTTAAATCACCTGAAAGTTAGATGGATGTCTTTGTTCGGTTTAGTGTGCCCAGTACAGTAGAGCTTTTTCATCCATAAAAATTGTTATTAAATGTAAAATATCATCTATAAACACTGTGTCCTGGAGTCAGTTATATGGCGGCTACTACATGTTACGTTCAGAGTAATGATGTGAGGACTCAAGTTTAGAAAGAGCATATTTATTAATGAAAAATAAACAAATACAAAAACAATAACCCACAGAGGAGAAATACACAATCAGAAATAATAAAACAACTCAAACATACCAAAAATTAATCACAAGAAAACGGTAAGGAAAGACCAGGGAGGGACTGGAGGGACAGACCAGGGAGGGGTGGGAGGAAAAGACCAGGGAGGGACGGAGGGACAGACCAGGGAGGGATGGGAGGGAAAGACCAGGGAGGGACGGAGGGACAGACCAGGGAGGAATGGGAGGGAAAGACCAGGTAGGGACGGGAGGGACAGACCAGGGAGGGATGGGAGGAAAATACCAGGGAGGGATGGGAGGGAAAGACCAGGGAGGGACGGGAGGGACAGACTAGGGTGGGACGGGAGGGACAGACCAGGGTGGGACTGGAGGGAAAGACCAGGGTGGGATGGTAGGGACAGACCAGGGTGGGACGGTAGGGACAGACCAGGGTGGGACGGTAGGGACAGACCAGGGAGGGATGGGAGGGACAGACCAGGGTGGGATGGTAGGGACAGACCAGGGAGGGAAGGAGGGATAGACCAGGGAGGGACGTTAGGGACAGGCCAGGTTGGGATGGGAGGGACAGAAGGGACAGACCCGGGAGGGACAGTAGGGACAGACCAGGGAGGGACGTTAGGGACAGGCCAAGGAAGGACAGAAAGTTCAGGAGGCCGGGGTGGCCAGCAGAGTTCTTCCACCCTGTTATCAGTTTCATCCTCTTCATATTTCCAATGCAAATTGATATTAAATGTGAAATATAATCTATAAACACTGTCTTCGGACCGGTTATCTGGCAGCTCTAAATAAATGGGAAGTTGTATGTTGTGTTTTTGGCTCCCGTTCAGCTCTTGAAGGCTCTAGGGCCACCAGACTTGCACTCCTGTCTATATCTCAACGCCCTCTATCAGAATCCATAGTTTCGAGATCATCTGAGAAACTTAATTTTCTGACCCAAAAAATCAATAAGTGGTACCCCTTTGTGTTTTTTGGGGGGAAATTTTCAAGTTTCTCTGATCTTCTACAAACTTTGGAATCAGATAGGGGGTTCTGAGGCATAGACAAGAGCGAAGGTCTGGTGGCCCTAGAGCCTTCCAGAGCTAAACAAGAGCCCAAAACACAAAAACATACCAGCTCTCATTTACGTAGTGGCCCCCAAATAACGGGTCCACGAGAACTGCCTTTTCTATGCAAATTATGCGCTTAAATCACCTGAAAGTTAGATGGATGTCTTTGTTCGGTTTAGTGTGCCCAGTACAGTAGAGCTTTTTCATCCATAAAAATTGTTATTAAATGTAAAATATCATCTATAAACACTGTGTCCTGGAGTCAGTCATATGGTGGCCACTACATGTTACGTTCAGGGTAACGATGTGAGGACTTAAGTTTAGAAAGAGTACATTTATTAATGAAAAATAAACAAACACAAAAACAATAACCCACAGAGGAGAAATACACAATCAGAAATAATAAAACAACTCAAACATACCAAAAATGAATCACAAGAAAACGGTAAGGAAAGACCAGGGAGGGACTGGAGGCACAGACCAGGGAGGGGTGGGAGGGAAAGACCAGGGAGGGACGGAGGGACAGACCAGGGAGGGATGGGAGGGAAAGACCAGGGAGGGACGGAGGGACAGACCAGGGAGGGATGGGAGGGATAGACCAGGGAGGGATGGGAGGGAAAGACCAGGGAGGGACGGGAGGGACAGACTAGGGTGGGACGGGAGGGACAGACCAGGGTGGGACTGGAGGGAAAGACCAGGGTGGGACGGTAGGGACAGACCAGGGTGGGACGGTAGGGACAGACCAGGGTGGGACGGTAGGAACAGACCAGGGAGGGATGGGAGGGACAGACCAGGGTGGGATGGTAGGGACAGACCAGGGTGGGTCTGTAGGGACAGACCAGGGAGGGATGGGAGGGGGAGACCAGGGTGGGACAGTAGGCACAGGCCAGGGAGGGACAGGAGGGAAGGAGGGACAGACCAGGGTGCGACGATAGGGACAGGCCAGGGAGGGATGGGAGGGAGAGACCAGGGAGGGATGGTAGGGACAGACCAGGGAGGGATGGAGGGACAGACCAGGGAGGGATGGGAGGGATAGACCAGGGAGGGATGGGAGGGAAAGACCAGGGAGGGACGGGAGGGACAGACTAGGGTGGGACGGGAGGGACAGACCAGGGTGGGACTGGAGGGAAAGACCAGGGTGGGACGGTAGGGACAGACCAGGGTGGGACGGTAGGGACAGACCAGGGTGGGACGGTAGGGACAGACCAGGGAGGGATGGGAGGGACAGACCAGGGTGGGATGGTAGGGACAGACCAGGGTGGGTCTGTAGGGACAGACCAGGGAGGGATGGGAGGGGGAGACCAGGGTGGGACAGTAGGCACAGGCCAGGGAGGGACAGGAGGGAAGGAGGGACAGACCAGGGTGCGACGATAGGGACAGGCCAGGGAGGGATGGGAGGGAGAGACCAGGGAGGGATGGGAGGGACAGACTAGGGAGGGAAGGAGGGACAGACCAGGGAGGGACGTTAGGGACAGGCCAGGGTGGGATGGGAGGGACAGAAGGGACAGACCCGGGAGGGACGTTAGGGACAGGCCAAGGAAGGACAGAAAGTTCAGGAGGCCGGGGTGGCCAGCAGAGTTCTTCCACCCTGTTATCAGTTTCATCCTCTTCATATTTCCAATGCAAATTGATATTAAATGTGAAATATAATCTATAAACACTGTCTTCGGACCGGTTATCTGGCAGCTCTAAATAAATGGGAAGTTGTATGTTGTGTTTTTGGCTCCCGTTCAGCTCTTGAAGACTCTAGGGCCACCAGACTTGCACTCATGTCTATATCTCAATGCCCTCTATCAGAATCCATAGTTTCGAGAAGATCTGAGAAACTTAATTTTCTGACCCAAAAAAATCAATAAGTGTTTTGTGTTTTTTGGGGGGAAATTTTCAAGTTTCTCTGATCTTCTCCAAACTTTGGAATCAGATAGGGGGTGCTGAGGCATAGACAAGAGCAAAGGTCTGGTGGCCCTAGAGCCTTCCAGAGCTAAACGAGACCCCAAAACACAAAAACATACCAGCTCTCATTTACGTAGTGACCCCCAAATAACGGGACCATGAGAACTGCCTTTTCTATGCAAATTATTAGTAGAGGAGAAATACACAATCAGAAATAACAAAACAACTCAAACATACCAAAAATGAATCACAAGAAAACAGTAAGGAAAGACCAGGGAGGGACGGGAGGGACAGACCAGGGAGGGACAGGAGGGACAGACCAGGGAGGAATGGGAGGGACAGACCAAGGAGGGACAGGAGGGACAGACCAGGGTGGGATGGGAGGGACAGACCAGGGAGGGACAGGAGGAACAGTAATGACAGGTCAGGAAGGGGCAGACCAGGAAGGGATGTACAAGGGAGGGATGGGAGGGGCAGACAAGGGAGGGACAGAAAGTTCAGGAGGCCGGGGCGGCCTGCAGAGTTCTTCCACCCTGTTATCAGTTTCATCCATTTCATATTTCCAATGCAAATTGATATTAAATGTGAAATATAATCTATAAACACTGTCTTCGGACCGGTTATCTGACCGGAGGGATGGGAGGGAAAGACCAGGGAGGGATGGGAGGGACAGACCAGGGAGGGATGGGAGGGAAAGACCAGGGAGGGATGGGAGAGAGACCAGGGAGGGATGGGAGGGACAGACCAGGGAGGGATGGGAGGGACAGACCAGGGAGGGATGGGAGGGAAAGACCAGGGAGGGATGGGAGAGAGACCAGGGAGGGATGGGAGGGACAGACCAGGGAGGGACGGGAGAGACAGACCAGGGAGGGATGGGAGAGAAAGACCAGGGAGGGATGGGAGAGACAGACCAGGGAGGGACGGGAGGGACAGACCAGGGAGGGATGGGAGGGAAAGACCAGGGAGGGATGGGAGAGAGACCAGGGAGGGATGGGAGAGAGACCAGGGAGGGATGGGAGGGAAAGACCAGGGAGGGACGGGGGGGACAGACCAGGGAGGGACGGGAGGGACAGACCAGGGAGGGACGGGAGGGACAGACCAGGGAGGGATGGGAGAGACAGACCAGGGAGGGATGGGAAACTTAATTTTCTGACCCAAAAAAAATCAATAAGTGGTACCCCTTTGTGTTTTTTGGGGGGAAATTTTTGTTCACTTCAGCTTCTGCTTTAAAACATGCGGTGGTGTGTGTGTGTGGTGTTCACTTCAGCATCTGCTTTAAAACATGCGGTGGTGTGTGTGTGTAGTGTTCACTTCAGCTTCTGCTTTAAAACATGCGCTGGTGTGTGTGTGTAGTGTTCACTTCAGCTTCTGCTTTAAAACACGCGCTGGTGTGTGTAGTGTTCACTTTGGACCGGAGGATTATTATCCCAGTGATATGATTGAGTCAAACATTACAATACTCATGTAACGGATGATATTAAACGAATACACACGATGCTTCTTTGCCGTTGTTTTTACATGAATCAAGTTCAACATTGATGTGATACAAAGTATGTACATTAACACAAATGCATACAGTCTCACACTTTACAAAAAAGTTTGGAATTATGTGCTGGTAATGTTTATTCATGCCATGTATGTGCTCAAGTTGTCACAGGGTGCTTTTGTGTTAATGTTTCATGTTCATGTTTTTGAGATCATGTTCACTGTCATGTTTCTTAGTTTGCTTTGTTCAGTTATGCTGTCAAGTCATGCCTTTTGTTTGATGTACTTCACCAAGTGTACACTACCTAGTGTACTTCACATAGTGTACACTACCTAGAGTACTTCACCTAGTGTACACTACCTAGTGTACTTTACATAGTGTACACTAACTAGTGTACTTCACATAGTGTACACTACCTAGTGTACTTCACATAGTGTACACTATCTAGAGTACTTCACCTAGTGTACACTACCTAGTGTACTTCACATAGTGTACACTATCTAGAGTACTTCACCTAGTGTACACTACCTAGTGTACTTTACATAGTGTACACTAACTAGAGTACTTCACATAGTGTACACTACCTAGTGTACTTCACATAGTGTACACTACCTAGTGTGCACTAATTAGTGTACTTGACATAGTGTACACTACCTAGTGTTCACTACTTAGTGTACACTACCTAGTGTGCACTACTTAGTGTACTTCACACAGTGTACACTACCTAGTGTGCACTAATTAGTGTACTTCACATAGTGTACACTACCTAGTGTACTTCACATAGTGTACACTATCTAGAGTTCTTCACCTAGTGTACACTACCTAGTGTACTTTACATAGTGTACACTAACTAGAGTACTTCACCTAGTGGACACTACCTAATGTACTTCACATAGTGTACACTACTTAGTGTACACTACCTAGTGTGCACTACTTAGTGTACTTCACATAGTGTACACTACCTAGTGTGCACTACTTAGTGTACTTCACATAGTGTACACTACCTAGTGTGCACTACTTAGTGTACTTCACATAGTGTACACTACCTAGTGTTCACTACTTAGTATACACTACCTAGTGTGCACTACTTAGTGTACACTA